>NW_020955218.1:1070725-1220405 GCF_003031625.1 Empidonax traillii | reverse complement strand
AAAAAAAAAAAAAAAAAAAAAAAAAAAAAAAAAAAAAAAAAAAAAAAAAAAAAAAATCCCAAGTTCTCTGTTTGTTTGCATTATAATGACTTGTAACAGACATTCAGAAAAGCTGCTGACTGGCTGTGTTGCTCACCCTAGGCATTTCTTTTATTCTGTAGGTTAAATAAAAAGCATGAGCAAGTGATTTTTATTATTATTGCTATTAAGAAGAGGGAGTTGGATTAGAAATAGTCATTCCTCTGGGAAGTAACACCTCTAAAATAATCTTGCAATAAAAAGAACCCCAAACAACATCCCTTCCCCCCAAAACAACAAACAAACAAACAAACAAACAAAACTCTGAAAACCAAGCAACACAAAACCAAAAGAGTCATAATTAACAGAGTAGTTGACATGCTGTTCTTTAAAAGTTAAAGACGTACATCAGTTGGAGACAGGATATCAAATATCAGTAGGGAGAGCAGCAGGAAACTTTTTCCACTGGATGAAAGGGATAAAAAGAAGAAAAACAAGTCTCGGTTGCATGAACAGCTGACTAAGCTCCTGACACACTCGAAACACAGCCAATTGTAACGATACCAGGGAAAACAGTATCTTCTACACAAAAATGCTGCTACTTAGAAACTTAAAATCAAGATAAAAATGTAACTATGAGAGTAACATTGAGGCAAAAGATACAGGGATCACAAGGAAGCAAAACGCTGCAGCGGCAACTGCTTGCAAACGATTTTCTGCAGTACCCCGGGTGAACCTCAGCCTTAAGGATTGAGGGCAGGGAGGCCCAGCTGACATAAAAATGCAAAATTCCAGCGAGTGAGAAGGACTCAGAGGCCCAGCTCTGCACCTCTGGTGCTTTGGGGAGGGGGGTGCAGCCAGCATGAACATTCCTTCCTTTTCACATGTTAAAAGCTTGGTGGATTCAAACGAACACAAACCTTTGTGGTATGTCACATCTTCAAGTTCCAAGGCTGTAGAGTTGGATCTGCTGTTCAAACCAGAATATTTTACGGGAAGATGAGAAAGAAACAGAATCTAGGAAAGCTGGTAATGATTAAGAATATGCTTGCTTACACAGCAATGAGGCTTCCAGTTCTCTTTCAGGGTGTTTTGATAAAAGTTAAACTCTGCATTTCACTTGTACTAGGAGCTCCTAGGAAGACACGATGTTCTTGACATAGAGCAACTCTTGCTACCTTTCTCCTTGATAACGTTCCTAATTGCTTAATGATTGTTGTCCAAGCTGGCAGGAGCCAGGGAAGCAATTCTTCTCATCTGTGCTTCTGTGGTTGTTGAGCTCTATGACCCTATGGAGGGGAAGACAGAGAATTTGGCAAAATTTGGCCCTTTACTTTTGGCATAGTTGCTATAATTTTCTCATATTTTATTTATTTTCTATCATATTACTGTTTTACTTTTCCAATAGGAATACATACCTTTGTTATCCTTAAACTTGAAATGTAATTTAATTAATGTTCCAATCTCTCCCTTAACAAAAATACAGACGAAGCTGACTAATTCAGTAATTTTTCTATGCTTAGCAACAGTTGCAAATTGCAAACAGAGAAGTCTGTAAAAGATATTTACAGCCTATGATTAAATATCAGGCTGTTCTGAGCTGTTCTTCTGTTATGCCCACGGTGCTTCTTTGGTAAGGCCCCTGAGACTCAATGCCCTGGGAGTAAATAAAATCTGTAGGAATAAATAATGAAATAAACAATCCTGAAAACAATAATAACCCATAGGACTTCCAAAACCAGCCTGAAACAGTGACCTGCAGCCTGTAGGCTCAGAATGGAAATGTGAACCTGCCCCTCTGAAAGGCAGATTTGCTGCTCCCCTATCCCCCTGAGAGCAAGATGTTTTGCCCTGGGGTGGAACCAGTGAGGTGCTGCCAAACTCTGGGGATGCTCATGGGCTCTGGAGGCCTCCTCAGCACCCCCTTTCAGCCCCACCTGCCCTGCCCTTTGGCTGAAGTGGTGGGATGAAGCCTGCCCTGCCACCACAGGGGGAAGCCCCAAGCCCCCAAATCCCCAGAGCACTGACAGGGGTGCTGCATCCCAAGAGGTGGGTGGAATTTGTGCCCTTATGGGTGGGGGGGATGGCAGTGAGGGAGCAGGGCTTGCTCTGAACTTTAATCCAGGCTCATGTGACCATTCAGACGTAGGCAGCCTGTTTCACTTCATTTGGCTCCTAATGAAGGAAACGATGGTGGTGATCCTGGTGACGGCAATGGAAGCTGAACAGGCGGCTCAAAGGTCTGCTCCTCTGGCGTAACTGATTTTAACCACGCTGGGATACAACAAAAGAAGGAGAAGACCACAGGGAAACAGGAACTGGCTAAAAACAAACTCCCTGAGATGCATTGAAAACCCAAGGTAAAAAAAAAAAAAAAAAAAAAGTGTGTCTGTTATAGAACAAACAAAAAGAAAAGGAAAATGATTGCAGAGCCATGGACTAATTTGGGGTGCTGTTGCTTGTTCCCTGGATGCAATGCAACTCCTTCATTAAGGAGCTACCACTCTACCAATAGGAAAGGAACAAAGCAGGAAAACACTACATGAGAAGTAAGGCAGAGGAATCAAAAGAAAGAATAAAGAGGCATAGTCTGAACAGGTTATGCCAACTAAACTAGGTTATGTTAGTCAATTTTAATCTAGAGAAACTGGGATTACACACCTTTCAAAAGTGAAGGGACCTCTCCCCTCTACCCAGCTGAGAGAAAGTGGCAATTATAGAGACAAAATCTAAACAAGTTACTTCACTGGCAGTAAGAGAATGGAAAAAGGCTTAGCTTATCCTTCATTTAAATAAGAAACAACAGTGATTCTTTTCACCTGCAGTTACAGGATTTAAAACTATCTTTGAGATTTAAAATCTCAGTGAAATTCTAAAATTGCCCCTTCTCAAGTTATTAAGGGAGGGCAGACACAAAGACACATTGACCTTAATTCAGGCTATAAACAAGGCTGGAAGTAATGCTTAGAGAAAAGATGCACACAGGTGCACCAAAAGAGCATCCAGCTTGGAGTCCACTGGACACACAAGCCTCAGCACACAAACTCAAATGCTTACGAAAAGAATGTAGTGGTGGTGCCCCACACTCATCCTAGTTATCTGTCAACTTAATGTAAAGGAACTGGACATAAGCACAATAATGCAGCATAACTTCTGCATAATTTGGGGGGGTTTTCAGTTCTTAACTTACCGAAACTACCAAGAATGTTGCTGGGAATAGTGTTTTTGTGAGGAAGACACTTAAGCCAGTTTAGTAATTTCCTCTGTCCTTGACGAACACGGGACCACAACAATTTCCTGCTCTTTCTTTCCCCTATTTTCTCTCATCTACCCCCTTTGTCACACTTCCTTTCACAGAACCATGGAATGGTTGGGCTTGGAAGGCACCTCTGGAGATCCTCTAGACCAACCCCTCTGCTCAAGCAGGGACACCTGGAGCAGGTTGCACAAGATCAAGTTCAGGTGAGTTTTGAGTATCTCCAGAGAAAGAGACTCCACAGCCCCTCTGGGCAGCCTGTTCCAGTGCTCTGTCACCTTTAGAGTAAAGAAGTTCTCCTTCATAGTCAGATGGATATGCTGTGTTTCAGTTTGTGCCCATTGCCCCTTGTCCTCTCTCAGAGCACCACTGATGAGAGCCTGGCTCCATCCTCTTGACACCTGCCCTTGATAAGAGGCCATTGATAAGATCTCCTCTCCTTTGTCTCTTCTCCAAGTTAAACAGGCCCAGCTCTCCAAGCCTTTCCTCATAACAGAGAATCTCCAAGCTCCTAATGATCTCCATAGCACTCCTGTGGACTAGCTCAAATAGTTTCTTGATCTGGGGAGCCCAGAACTGGACCCAGCACTCCAGATACAGCCTCACCAGGGCTGAGTAAAGGGGGAGGATAAAACCCCCCTTGACCTGCTGGCAACATTCTTCCTAATGCACCCTGGGATCCCATTGGCCTTTTTGGGCACAAGGCCCATGGACAGCCTGTTGTCCACCAGGACCCCCAGGTTCTTCTCTGCAGAGCTGTTTTCTAGCAGGCCAAACCCCGGCCTGTGCTGGTGCAGGGGGTTATTCCTCCCTGGGTGCAGGACCCTGCACTCGCCTTCATTGAACTTGGTTAAGTTCCTCTCTACCCAACTCTCCAGCCTGTCCAGGTCTCACTGAACAGCAGCACAGCCTTCTGGTGAGTCTGCACTCCTCCCAGCTTTGTATCATCAGAAAACGGGCTGAGGGTACTCTTTGTCCCTTCATCCAAGCCACTGATGAGTAAGTTGAACTAGACTGGCCCCTGGAGACACCAGTAACCACAGGCCTCCAGCTGGACTCTGCACCACTGTTCACAACCCCCTGAGCTCTGCCATTCAGCCAGTTCCCAACCCACCACATTTCTCTCTTCTTCATTATTGATTCAGTTTGAATGTGAAGTGGCAGTCATTTATATGTGATAACCATACTCTCAGTCTCTTAAGATAATTCTGTACTCATTTTTTAATTGTTTTAATTTAGTTCAGCTATCTCCTCCCCCCACCCCTTTGTGCTGTAAAATTGATTAGAGATTTCACAAGAGAATACAGAATGACGTTCTGATAGTACTTTAAAAATAGGAAAAAGCATTTTGTGCTTCTTCTACAAGCTTGCATGACATTTAAATTCATGTTTGATATTGTCTTTTTTCACAGACTGTGTTTTGAATTGCTGATGTTTATAACTTTTCTTCATAGGAGGACATTTGATTAGTCAATAAAATGTTAGAAAAGCATAAATTTCTAGAAGATACAAAAGCCACTCAACTCCTCCTTCTATATTGCTGAAGGTAAATTTATTCATGTGTGCAAGGGATCCTAATCTGCTGAAGTAGACTCTTTTTGGGTCCTTACACAATGTGTACTTGTTGCCCCTGAGAAAATTACCATGATATGGTAAATCTTTGGACACATGTACAGTTCAAGTTTAGTCAAGGATGAGTCAACTTGTAATTGCTCTTTATATTTTAAAATACAGATATGTCTATTAAAATAAATGCAGGCACTGACCCTAATTATGATTTTTTTTTACTGCTTTATTTAACCTGTATTTTTGAGTAGTGTAATTAGTATGAAGATTTTTTTAATTCTTTCTTTATACCCGGTGGCTATGTTGTTTTATAAATGGCCCTAAACAAATGTGCAGTATGGAGAAATTGCAGTATTCCTTGCTAAGCTGCTCGTTTTGATTTAGTACCTGCTTAAGCATAAACGTGTATGTGGTCCTACCGACCTAAGCAGGTTTTGTCAGGTTTTGTCTCTTCCTGGTGTTGAGATTAATTAACAAACCCATTTAAGGGTTGTGCTTAGTTAACTTAGGTTTCCTGCAGGACATGTAACTGGGTAACTACTCACGGCAGTTCAGCCTACGAGTTCATGGACTTGGAGCCAGGGACAGCACAGAGGGAAGACTCGTGTGCATTCATCTGAAGAGGCCTGGGAGGTGACCAATCCTATTGGCACAGATGTCCAGACTTCCACTAGAAACTTCTGAGGTTTCCAGGTGAAATCCAGAAAAGCTGAAAGAGCTGGAAATGACTTCTCTATTCCCCAAGTAATCACATCTGTTACTACATAACATTATGCATCATGCCAGTGACACGTTGAAAAAGGAGTTAGCTAGTCAGGAACTAGGTTATCACGTAGAATGTGTTAAATGAGTGTCACTAATTGGTAGCCTACTAGAAAAATAAGCCATAAAACTGCAGTGAGCATTGAGGCTTGTACTCTGCTGTTGTATATAGCTTTCAAAATATACTTGAAAAAGCTATAACCTATTACTGTATCAAGCAGCTGCACAAGAGAGGAGTTTTTACCATTTCAACAACAAACCAAGCAGTATTGATCTTAGAGAAATTTCTAAACTGTCAAGATCCTTATAAAACAAACTATTGGCTTCACCAAGATTAAAATGAAATCTGTTTACTGAGTACAACGAATGTGACAGAATGATCAACTTTGTGTGTTGAGTGTTTCTGCTGGTAAATCAATATGTATGCTAGGCCACCACGCATTTTAAAAACCATTATGATAAATAAATAAATAAAAGCACTGACTTACAGTTTTACACTGTCTGTAGAGAGATGTGATTCATCTTGACACAAACAATACATGCAGGATAATGAACAGAAATGACATGCTTGAAAGCACTGAAGAAATCCTGTGATCAAAGGACTGGACTGGAAGTTAAAAAACTGTGTCCAGGCCTGCTGTCTGACCGGTCTAATGGCAGACTTAACCTTCTGATGACTCAGGTTTTTTATTTGTGAGATTAGGCCGACAGAAAGTATTTTGAGACTGTCTGCTATGCACAATGTTATAAAAATTAATTATAGCTAGAAGGGGTGAATTTTCCATTTGTAGTCACATTTATGCGATGAGTCGCCCTGAAGCAATTACTGAATCAGTGGCTTTGGAAAGCAGCCAGGTGAACTGCACCTGGGAAGTTAAAACTGGTTCTGAGTCTGATGTTGCTCTTTGTGCCTTTTTTTTTTTTTTTTTTTTTTTTTTTTTTTTTTTTTTAATTAAATTATTTATTCTTTTTTAAAGAGCTTGTAAAGCAACCAGCACTGATGTAAAGACAAGGTGGAAAATGTAGGAATAGGTTAAATGGCAAAACCTGGTTCTTGGCCAGCAGAAAGGAAGAGAATGGTAAAACAGTGAGGATAAGCAGACAGGCTGCCTGGTAGACAGGCAAAGCACCCTGTTTGCTTCAGTTCCATGCTGTGTATCTCTATGGTCAGCCCTATATATTTTGTAGCCACTAGAGTTCTCACTAAGGAATTTCACAGTACAGGTGTCTAAGAGGGGGGAAAATGAAAATAAATTTTTCAAAAAGGAAAAAAGTACTGTTCTTGGAACCTTGAGAAAGAGTCCTAGCCCTCAGAAAATGTTTTCTAGGGTTTGATATGGACACAGCAAATATTTGCATGAAACGAAAGGTAAAAAGGAAAGTTCATGTAAGTTCATAACTATAACTGCTATTGAACTGTTTCAAAACAGGAATTAAGAATTCCCAATGCTCCACGAGGACAAGCAAAAAGGATGTGTCTTTATACCATGACCAAAAAGATGAGGGTGTTACTGCCAAAGTGTTCTTGGTTCTTTCTATTTACTTCATAAATATTTAGTATACAGAAATACAGCTCCCATGATTTGGAAACAATCTAAGCACTATGGCTGCTCCAACTTCCCCCCTCTTTGTTTAAGATAAACTCTTAAACAACTTATGGAAATCTAGTTGGACTTGGGTAAGTTAGCAGGGCTTCTCAGAGCATATTATTCTCTGCTTATTGAGATTGAATCTCTGCTGAGATCAGTTCTTGTTGAAATTAACGTTTGGAAGCTGGAGCATTTAACCTTTGTTATTTTATTTCTACGAAAATGTCACTTTACCCTTAATCCATAAATAAATCTTAGTTTATCATCTACCAAACTGCCAGAAGCAGAGGTCACCATGTATCACATGCTTGATCGGGTAGAGTGATACCATGCTACTATGGTAATACAGACTTATAGGGCTAAACAATGTATAAAGGTGAATGTGCTTAAAGAAATCTATCTTTCAAAGCATTTAACTTCCAAAATATCCTTACTTTTAAAAAAGAAGAAGTGGAGTGGGCTAATGGAAGAAACCGGTAGGTCCAATCAGGTGAAATGGAGAAAGAAGATTTTAAGAAAGCAGTGAGTCAATGTACATAAAAGGCACAAAATCATAGGAAAGAGGGTTATGAAACCTGAAACAGTCTTTAGGAAACAGATTTAAACAAAGACATTTTACCACTAGAAATGTACTCAAGCTATAACATTTAGATCTGAAAATTATGGCATTTGAAATTTGATTCAGATGCTGATCTTCTGACCTTTTTAATCCTCGATAGAAAAAGGCTATTAATGTAAAATAACATATTTACACTAATAACACCAACCCATAAACTTTACATTTTCATCTAAAATACAACAGAAGGAAAATTTGTTTATTGAGCAACAAAAATAATAGGAATAGAAGCAATAGTACAGTTACATAGTGAAGTCAAGCAAAACATTTTGGTGACAAGAAAACAGGAATTCTTGGTAAAAGAGCCATTCACAAGTAGATGATCGTGGGTGACAGCATGGGAAGTCTAACAATGCACAGCATTTTAGGAGAGCAACACACATGAAATTCGTGAGAACTAAACCTGTAGAACTAACTGCTTCCCTCATGGCACAGTACATTTTGAGCACAAATTGTTTCTCTTTCCCCTGATGTGGGTCTATTTAGAGTAACAACTCT
The DNA here is from genome assembly GCF_003031625.1 of Empidonax traillii. Classification (NCBI taxonomy): domain Eukaryota; kingdom Metazoa; phylum Chordata; class Aves; order Passeriformes; family Tyrannidae; genus Empidonax; species Empidonax traillii. The sequence goes on along the minus strand of NW_020955218.1, from coordinate 1,212,100 downwards.
TTGGGGAAGTGACCAACCATTACTCTGTTTACACAGTTCTTGTGTTTTCAGCAAACTCAATAAAGCTGTTTTTACAGAAGAACTTCTTGTGTAGTATTTCTTTTGTGGGAAGATCACAGACTGTGACAGGAGGCAGGTACTCATAGGAATATTAGGGGGAGCATCAAAATATTTCTGAAAAGGATTGGATAATATTTTTTCTTGGTTAGTAAAATCCTGTGGTATGGACTGGGCTTTTTCTTTCTTTCTTTCTTTCCTTCTTTTTTTTGTTTTTTTTCTGAAAATAACTGAACTTCAAGGCAACAGAGTTTTCAGCGTAAAACAAGAGGAAGAGAAAGGAAGGAAAGAATGTAACTGTTCTGTAGAAGGAAAGAATATAACTGCTCTGTAGATGGACAGAATGTAACTGTTCTGTACTGCTCAGGGAAAAGGTGATCTTTGTTGGGATGTTCAAATCAGCCATACAAATCAGGTGCCCCGAGGGACCACAACCGGTACCGAACCGCACCCGGCTGGACCTGGGGAGCGGAGCGAGGTTCTGAGCAGGAACGGGCCCCGCGGGGCAAGGGCAAACAAAAGGGAAAGGAAGGGAGGTGTTACGAAGGCTGGCAAGCAAATTAAAGACAAAAAACCCCAAACGCAGCCGATAACCCCGGAGCCCGATTAGATCAGCCGCTTGCCCGGGGACTGGCTGGGCGGCGCCGCCGCAGCTGCCGGTCCCGCATTCCTTCACGCCCGGGGCCGCTCTCCCGCTCCAGCCCCGGGGAGATTTGGTTAATCCCCTCCCTGGCAGCCCCACGGCGGGCGGGGTGGCTCCGAGGGGCACCGGGGGTGCCGGGGGGCCGGGCGGGCAGGTGAGGGGCCCGGCGGGGGGGCGGAGGGCAGGGCAGGGCTGGGCCGGGCCCGGCCCCGCCCGCTCTCCCAGCCTGCTCCGCGCCGCCGCCGGGGGAGGTGGAGCCGCTTTATCGGGAGCCCAAGTGGAAATTTCCCCCTCAGTTGCCGGCACCGCCGCGGAGCAGACGCCAGCGAGAGCCGCCCGTCCTTGTCGCGCCGCGTCCCGCCCCGCCGTCATGTCCAACTACATCCACGTCCCGCCCGGCTCGCCGGAGGTGCCCAAGCTGGACATCACGGTCAGCGAGCAGGAGGGGCCCGGGTACCGCCAGGGCGCCCTGCAGCTCCTGCGCCGGCTGCGCCCGCACTGGAGACCCGAGGAGGTGACGCTGCAGGTACGGCGGGGCCCGCGGGGGATGCGGCGGCCCCAGCCCGGGCGGGGAGCGAGGCGGCAGAGGAAGGAAGGAACGGGGGAGGGCGGGCGGCCATTGTGCGGGGGAGCTGCCGCCTCGCTTCCTCCCCCGCCCTCCCTCCCCCGCTCTCCACCGCAGCCCCCTGCGCGGAGCCCCATTTGCCAGGCGGCCTGGCGGCGGGGCGGGGCGGCCAAGCAGCATCCCCGGCCCCCTCCTAACCTCCTGCCTTCCCGGCGCTCCTCCTTCCCACCGCCCGCTCCCCTCTGCCTCCTCCCGTGCCCTCCGCGCTGGAAACTCGGCTGCCCGCGTTAGGTCTGGCACTGGGAGGCAAGGGGACGGGGAGGTGTCCCCGAGCGTCGCCCTCGCCGTGCCCCTGTTTGTAAAGCGGTCGGGGACCTCCCTCCTCCCCGGGGCAGAGGAGGGATCAGGCCTCCCGAGAAGGAGGATGTAGGGGGAGCGCTCCCCGGGCGCCATGGGCGGTGAAGCCCTTGTTGGGCTCTCCCCGTAATCAATAAATATAATGAGTATGTGTCATGTGTTCTCAGCAGGGTTGGGTGTTAGGCTGACGGTATCTCGGTACGCACCAGCCCCGCTAAGGTCATTGCTCGCTTTTCTTAGCAGAAGTACCGCCGCTTAAGTCTCTGGTGTTCTCTAGGTGAGCAATCGTTTGTATTTATGACGAGTCATCTGCTGGAGGATTGGCTGCTTTTGTGCTTCTAGAATATACTTTAACTGGCCCCAGACAAGTCCTCAGCCAGTCTACTTGGCTGAAATAGCAGTTCAGTTGCAGCCTGTGGTTAGCTGAGCATTTTATTATACGGTTTTAAACTGCGTTATTCAGCAGTTATTATGTGGAGGTGTCTTATTTCAGTGAAGTTCCTCTGAAGAGAGCTGCTGAACCAATTTGTATAGAAATTTGAGCATGTCGAGGTAATGGCACATAATTTGACTGAAATTTTCTCGAGTGTCTTAAAAGGAAAATAAAACTCGACACATGCCAGTCCAATTAGTATGAAAATAAAGCTAATGAGCTTTTTCTAAATAAGTTCTTTGGGGTCAGTGGCCGTAAGTTACGCACAGTTACAACGTCTCGAGGTGCAATGAAAGTAGCTTTACAACATATAATGCTAAATAAGGTTGTTAGAGTTCATAGAATATCTCGAGTTGGAAGGGGCCTATAAGGATAATCCAACTCGTTGCAGGACTACTTAAACGTGTTTTTACTTTTTTAGCTCTCTGATGAGGGCAGTTCTCAACAGAATATTTGTTTTCCTTTCATGCAGGAATGCTAATAAATGAAATAAAAATATTTTCCTATTAAGGAGGGATTACAAACCTTTGGGGAAAGTTCTAGTAGGCTTAAGAAAAAAAATACTGCTTCCTCCTTCTGTCACCCCCTTTGCAAGAAGCAATTAACAGAATAAAATCCACCAGTACCATTGGTGTGGAACAGGGACTCGTTTGACTGGTCTTGCAGTAGATTAGTGTCTGTGGTTAGAGGTTTCTGTCTGAAAAATGTCTTTAGTTTTTAGTCTTTTACTTTAAGACCAAAACTTTTCAACTCACTGTTTTTCCTTTTGGCCAGCGGAAGAAAGTTCTATTCACAAAGCCCTTCAGTGGCCTTTTAACTCTTTAGTTTGAGTTTAAACTGCTGTGAGTACTTAAGCAAGAATGCCTGTGATTTGAAACTGGTTCTGTTGCCATCACTGCTGCTGGAACACATACATGATGCATATGAATTGCATACAGAAACATGTTGAACTGAAAAAAGACTGGTTTTGTGAAGAGGATGGAGTGAACAGAAGGATGCCTTGGAGTCCTCTTTCTAGAGGCACGTGTTTAGGAGGGAGATGAAAATGAGACTCGTATTGCATAGAGAGTGTGCCTAATCTGAAACAGCAAAGTGGACAGAGAACAGTGATAGGTGGAAGGAACCCCTACTTCCCCTGGTGAACTCTGCCATTAGCCGCCTTTGCTCTTACTAATTGTTCTGATCCAAGAATTATGAAGTTGAAGAGTCCAGAGTTTGACTTGAAAAAGTTAATTAACTTCTCTTGTAAAAATTTACTGTTGCGTGCTAATTGTTTAGTCAGCTGAACAATTTTGAAACAGTGTAGTTAAAAAATGTTAATGCTTAGTCCCCACTTTCTCAAAGATTTATAAGTAATTAATATTGGGAATATATTTTAACATGTAAAATGTTTTTTTTTTTCTTTACGGCATAGCATAGAACAGAAGTGTAGGATGGAGGATGAAAATTAAGTCTTCAGTGCTTAAATTATTCTTTTATTGCAGTATTTATCAGAAAGTCTATGATATCCAGAAGCTTTGCTGAATTGGAAACAGCTATACTGTAACCTATCTTCTTTATCTCAAGTTATGTGTAAATTTTTTTCCTACTACAACAAAAAAATAATTTTATCTCTACAATCACAGTACAAATATTCAAGTTATTATGCTTTGGTAAGGAGAAACCAATTTCTTTTGTCTCAACATTCATCTTCATTTAGGTACTTAGTGCAGAGGTCACCTGAAGATGTACTAGGAACTGTGTAGAACTTGTAATATTTTCTAACTCTTAAATTCTTATTTTTTCTGCTTTTTGCAGTAGTCACTTTTGATTCTGAAATAACATTTTTCAGGAGTCCAGGTTGGAAGGAATCTCTGGAGGCCTCTCTCCCAACCTCCTGCTGAAAAACCCACTGCTTGCTAAATTCAGAAACAGGCTGTGGTGAACATGAGAAACATTTTTTTTAAAATTTCATAAACAAAGCTATGCTTTTTATTCAAAACAGGGTCTCTGAGTTTTGTAAGCAGCTTGAATTGTGTCAGTGGGCGTTCCAATTTTTATGTTCTGAACAATTTTTATTAATGAAATATAAAATCTTAGTTATTTTAACTCTCTTTACTGTTTTAAAGAGGTTGTATCACCCTTCCTAATGTAAAAATACAGTCCTAGTTTGGAATCTGTTGCCCACCTCAAGAATTTTTTATTTTTCCTCTTTTGTGGAGATTTATTTGTGTTAGTATTTGAAGAAGGATCAGTGTTTCCTTACAGTAGAGAAGGTTAGTTACCGCTGCAGTAAGTGCGGATTTAGGATCCTTTTATCCCATGACCTGTTCCACCTCTTGTAGGTCTGGTTGCAATGAAAGATTCAGTAGGTTAATACATAATTTCCTCTCTGCAGTGTAGTGTTATGATGCAGGGAAACTAATTTCTATTTCTTACCATTCTGAAGTAATATTTAATAGAGAGAATAAAGGCTGCCTGCTTTAAATGGTGAAAAACCTTCACGTTAATAGTGCTAATTTCTACCACTATTTGGATAGACCAGCATGATATGTATGGGAAAAAAAAACCCCAAAACAGCTGAAAAGTAATTCAAAGATCTAAAATGATAAAAATGTTTGGCTGACAAACAGTGCTCTTGTCCTGGCTGAAACCTGAGGAGAGGTGGTAAAAATCTCTTTTCCAAGTGGGATCAAATTCTTCAATAAGACACTCCACAATCCTCCCTCTACAAATTCTGCAAGCAACTATCCTAATAATTGTGATTAGATTTGCTCTTTTAATTCTCTGACATAATTGGACCTTGTTTGTTTTCTGGTACTATATGTTTTGCAAGATTTACATGTCTTTGCACTTATCGACACTTTGCATGACTTTACTACTGTAACATTTTATAATTCTTTGCAGAGATTTGTCCCTGGGGCTATTAAATGTGAACACAGAGGACAGAGCCATGCTTATATAAAATTGTCCTTCAACCAGCAAAACAACCAACCCCTATTTCTATATATCCCAGATTAGCTTTTGTCCTTGTCTCTTAGCTGCTTCTTTTTGACTTGCACTCAATAGTTTTTCTTTAGGCAGTATTTTCTGGCTGCTAGTCTAATTTATTTGTTTGTGTTGGTCTTGGTATTCTCTTAATAACAAACAATTATGTGGTTCAGATTTCTGAGCTAGTTGCAGTATCTTGCAGTTTATTTAAACAGGCTGAGTGTGGGATTTTAAAGCATCAAAATAATTGAAACAGAAAATGTTAGTCTCTGCGAAAGTAAGTAAACTAACTATTTATTTTGTATCTCAGTGTTGTTACATTTTTTCAAGAGAAATGCTCACTGCTTAGCTGGTTTTGGCACATCGTGGTCTTCAACAATTGGGAAAATAATAGCCATGTAAAGAGGAAGGACTGAGTTCACAGAGAGACATACTGAAGTGCCAATACCTTTAAATGGAGAAGTGATGAGTGAAGGAAAGAATAAAAAAACTTTGAGTTGCAGAATGGGCTGCATTGCTGATGTGTTGTGGAAAAACTGTAATTTGAGGTGTGCCTTGAATGCAAAGTCACAGCAGAAAATACAGCCAGTATTGGATGTCTTCTGAGGCTGGATTGGTTTCTCCAATTTTTTTAAGCTTCTGATGAAGGTTGATAATGATAATCTCCTGTTTTAAAGGGTTTTTATGGTATCTGGGTGGGGCAGACATTGCGGTGGCATTTCGTGCAGTTGATGTGCTGTATCACAGTGCATGGTGTAATCCAGCTGTGCATGATACAGGTGTATCTGTTGATGGCTGTGGTTTTGATCACAGAGAATCAACATTTGTTTAGGCACAGCTTGGATGTGTCTGTGGAAAGGCATATCACTTTTGCTATGGACTTGTAACATGGAATAGGAAGGGAGCTATCTGAGATGATGCAGTCCCTGTTTTTCCCCTCCCTGCTGGCACATGGCCATTTCATATTAAAATACTCCAAGGGGAGGAGCAGCAAATTAGTTTTTGAGGTTAAAAAAATATTATAATTTATCTGTACCTGTTTCCATCGCTATCACAAAATTTGTAAAAATATCTTTTTACACTTTAATAATCACTTTAAAATTGTTAACTAGTTAGCTAATGTTGACTCTTTTCAGAGGGGAGTATATTTTTCAGAAAAAAAAATATGTAACTTCTCTGTAGTTTTTCTTTTTCCCCCTGACATTTTAAAAAAATAAAACCTTCGTGTCTTGTCATGCATTTAGATCAGAATCAGCCCTTGCAAGGGGTAACATATCTGCAGCATTTTATAATAGACTATTGAATGTAATTAGAAATGGTATTTATATGGAGAATATGGAGGATGTAAAACTTCAGTTAAGACCTTAAGGAAAAAAAAATCAGTGACAAAACGCCCAAAACAAAACCCACACACACCTTGAAGCTGAAGCATTAGATGGGTTAGTAAGCAAAAAAGAAAAAAAAGTTGAAGTGATAGCACCACTATCTATGGAATACAGCTTTGTTTTCTCCACAGTGCTGTCATGCAGAGCAGAAAGAGTTCAGAAAACCACTAGTTCAGCCTCTGGCCAAACTTACTGCAGAATAATGCCTTGAACTTACTGGCTGCCTGCTGGCCTCGGTGTTCTTAATGCCAAATGATCTTCATGATCATCTGACCATCAAAATCATGCAGACATGGCTTTCAGATGCAGAGTGTAATGAACTAGAGGATAAGGCTCCAGAACCTAGAGACCTTTGAATGATGTTTCTTGTAAGCCTTGCTGAGCATATGAGAATTTACCGAGGGCATTTTCCAGTAGTTGTACTTTGTCCTTGTTTTATAAATAGCTACAGAAAGAAGAGAGAGAGAAATAGCTCACCTTGTCTCTAGAAATTAAGTTCTTGACTTGTATGCTTACAGATATGTCTGTGTAGGCTATACTTTCCCAGGAAAACCCAAAATTAGACCTTAGAACAATAACTTGAAGTTTTGTGAAAATTAAGGAAGTACATTGGTAAAGTCTGTTCCTTTCTAGAGATCTTAATGTCAGTCTGGGTTTCAGCAGCAGAATCTGGGGAATCCCTATTTACTTATGCTGAAACTTCATCTCACTGTTCTGTTTTTACAGCAGTACAATACTGTTTCCTATATTCTCCTCCAATGAATGTAGTAACACAGTCTAGAAGGAGAAAATCTGCTTGGTTTTATATCTCTTCTGAGTCATAAATTTTTTCTACTTTGCCCCATAACAGTTTTATTTCTGGCTGTTCATGCTTGTTACACGTGACTGCAATTTTGCCCTCATTCTTCTCATTCTTTTGAATACCTGGAACAATAGGATTAGATATAAGCTTTTCATGAATCACCTGCTCATGATGTACCATCATGTACATCCATCATGTAACCTTTTCAGGGATCTAATAACCTGATAAGAGTGCCTTTGGGTAAACTCTGTCTCAAAGATGCTTCATGTCTTGCTTGAGTTTGCTCTTCCTGGTTCACCTGGCCTGTTTTGTTTGTACCATGTGCTGCTCTCTGAGACTGCATTTGAGTAACTCAAGCTTATTTGTAGCTTTCTTACCTTCTGTTGGCACTTCAGTAAAGAGTTTCTTTGTTCCCAAGGCTAGAAAGGCTTGGATTCAAACTAGATTGTGGGCAGTATAAATGCAATTTCCAGAAATGTTTCCAGAATTTAGTTTGAGCTGTCATCTCACCTGAAAGTGTGTATTAGAATGTGTTAAGTATACGAAACAGTAATTAAATATTTACAGATTACAGGAGTATCAGAATCTTGCTGCTGGATTTATTTTTTTTTTTTTTGCATTGTTCTTGACTTCTATTGCCTCTTTGTGTTTATTGATTTATTTCCTGAATTTTCTACCTGCTATACATTACATTCTGTAGGTTGTTCCATCTTCTTCCACGTGGCCCTGAGAGTTTACTGACTCTTGTCCATGCCTTCAGAGTCCATTCTTTGCTTAAGCTGCTGAACTGATGCTTTTGTTACAGAATGTCTGTTTTGCTCTGCTCCATCTCAGATTATGTTTTGGGCAAGGCCCCCTAAGCTGATTCTCGAAATGCTACAGTAAAGGCATTCTGAATAAAAGAATAAAGAGACTATTATGTTCTTTTACTGATAGAAAACACTAGATGTTTTCTTATGATGGAACATGGAAATCATCCACTCTGAATGTTACTAGAAAAGTAAGCAAGGCCTTCTGCTTTTTTAAGAAAGAAGAACTAAAATCCTCCTGGCTATAAATAATTACTTGTAGCAGCATGTTACGAATAGATGCTAATAAGTAGAGTTCCTAAATTATCAGTTGAGGGAGTCCAATTTCCTTGTTGCAGATCTCTTTTTATTAGCACTAATGAGACTTGTTTTAAGGGCATAATAGACCTGTGAAAGAAGCTGTGCAGTGCCCAGCAAATTTCTGTTCAACATCATAACAACTCAAATTCTTACTGTATCTTTGCATCAGCACTACTAACATCTGTTGTTGGTTTTTTGGTTTTGTTTGTGGGTTTTGTTTGGTTTTTTTTTTTGTTTGGTTGGTTTTTTTGGTAGTACTGGTGTTTCTGATGTCTTCAGGTCCTTGTCAGTACTGCCTGTTGAAATTAGGTAGCCCAGTATCTATGGTGCTAAATGGAACAGTTTTGTCAAACATTGTAACATTTATTTGCTATCAAGACTTTAACATTTTAAATTTCTTGTCTCCTGAGTTATTAAAATAATAGTTAATCATAAAATGTGCCCATAAATTGTGAAGTTGTAATTTTGAGTCAGTCGAGGAGGCTTTGTAAGCCGTTTTATTTGAATTTATATTTTCTTAGTCTGGATGAAAGTTCCATAATTTGCTGAAGCTACTTCTGCAAGATTGAGTGTTTGTAACTGTTTGAGAGAATGGAGTACCTTCCTATCTTATGCTGTTCTGCATCTTTCCTCAGGAACTTCAGGTGTTTCTTATTTGTGATGACAGCTAAAGCTTCCCCAGTCCTTTTCTGTATTGATTGGTGAATCTGTTCACCTCATCACATAGGGATGTTGAGGAAAACAAGGTGTATTAGCTGAACCACAGCATTTTCTGTTGTAAAAGTCTCGTCTTTCCTAAATAGAGAGACCTCAGCCAAGTTAAGAATTTGTTTCTTTAGTAGTTCAAAAACAACTGTTCCTTATGCTCGATTTCCCTAAACCCCTGAGATTTGGAAGTGGTAGTACTTTATTTTTCAAAATAAAGGCTATTCTTGAAGAGGAGGCAAGAAAGAGCCAAGGTTTCTGAATTGAGTCTTGCATTAAAAAAACCCAAGCAAAACCAAACATAAACACTAAACTGAAAAAAGCCCCAAAATTCATAATAAAAGAAGCCAGCACCCCAACTGTCCAAGGTTCTAAGGAATGATGATGCCTGTACAAAATTTGTTTGTTGACATGTGTTTTTAGAAAAAAATACTTTTTTGTTAACTATTAAGGTTCAATATCAGATCTGAAATGCAGCAGATCACTGCATTTGTCTGTATTTTTGTTCTGGGCCTCACTTAGGGCTTGATGGAGAAGCCATGTTGGAATGCCTCGATGGACATCAGTAAATAAGAAATTCAACCTGTTGTCATTGAATACTTAGTTTTCCAACTCTGATTAATGGGTTTCATTTTTAAAATTACAATTAACAATTAAAGAAAAAACCAAAAAACAAACAAAACCCAAAGTGTACTTGGTATGATTTTAGTATAAATTACAGTTACTGTGAGAACCTTGACTTAAAATTCTTTACTACTTAAGGCTGCAGGTGACTTTGAGAAGGTATGAAAGCATTGGTGTTCTTGCTTGTGGTGTTGTGAGAATATTAATTGTCATTCAGTCACTTACTTAACAACTAAAGGTTAGTGCTCATCTAGCAAGTCCTTAAGCATTCAGGTCGAGTTTACAGAGTGCAAAGAGTCTGAAAGTGGCAAACTTGTTTCCTATCTCACAGACTGTGGGAGGAGATTAAGAACTGCTGTTACCCTTGCAGGCACTGAGTGATGTCAAATGCCTTGACCACATGCAGTGGGATACAAGGAGCCCAGTCAGTAACTCAGGATCTAGTCTGATTGCCAGGCAGCATCTGCTCAGCTGGTCTAATGACTATTTTAGGTGTCTTGATCAAATGTGAAAGAAGTGGCAGTTAAAGAGTGGGGGATTTTTTTGGTCCACCCCCTCCTTTCCCTATTTGGGAATGTGTAGTTTCCATACCTCCATCATTATTTGAAAGGCAGTGAGTAGGTTGTCATTAGATGTAAACATAACGCTCAAATATTGCTCTTATTTTCGTAGCAAGTCACTTGCTTTGTCCTTATTATAGTTGGGCATCCATGATGAGACTGGGCAAAGTCTAGTAAAGTGCAGGGTTTTAAATTACGTTTATGTACATCCTAATGCTACGGACTTAAAGTGCTTTTTAAATTTTTTAAAATGGTGTATACCAGTTAGGAAGTAAAATGGGAAGATAGTGGCCCTTGTCAGCAGCTTTTAAATTTTGAATGGTACTTAAGGCTAAGGTCTTGAATTTCAAGTACAGTCTCAAACTTGTGGTGGAGCAAAAGTGACTTCAGGGATTGTTCTCAATCAGTAAATCCTGAGGGCTGGTGGGAAGGTAAGAAACATCAAACTTGAACTGTTTATTACCTGAATTTTCTTTTTTAAAAACACTAGTTTAGAACTCCAGGAGAATATTTTTTTTTTTACTAGTTGTCCACTGACGGACAAATATTAAGGTTCTGAGGTGAATCAAATTTGTCTTGTTTTCATGCTACCTGTATTGATGGATGTTTTCATATTGGTTTAGGATTGGTGCTTTACTGGGCTTTGATTTCAACCATCTTAAACGATCAGTTTTACAGCATCGTTCAGGTTGGAAAAGACCTCTAAGATCAAGTCCAGCCATTAACCCAGCACTGCCAAGTCCAACACTAAACCATGTCCCCAAGTGCCACGTCCACAGGCCTTCTGAACACTTCCAGGGATGGTGATCCCACCACTTCCCCAGGCAACCTATTCCAATGCTTGAACACCCTTTTGGTCAAGAATAATATCCAATCTAAACCTCTCTCCTGGTACAACGTGAGGTCGTTTCTTCCTGTCTTACCACTTGTTACCTGGGATAAGAGTCTGACCATCACATGGCTACAACCTCCTTTCAGGTAGTTGTAGAGAGCAATAAGGTCACCCCGACTCTCCTTTTCTCCAGACCAAACAACCCTAACTGTCAGGTACTCTAGACCCTTCCTCAGCTTCCTTGCCCTTCTCTGGACATTCTCTGGTCCTTCAGAGTGGTTATGTGGAAACTCATTTTACAACCTTGCCATTTACATGTAGCATTTCTGTAGTTCACTGTAGCATGTTTTCGGATTGTCCTCTTCTGTTTCCATGTATTACTGATAAAAATCCCTGCAGTTTTTTTTCCATGATATTCCTCTGTCTTAAAGATTTCTTTTGTTAATGCTCAGTCTATTAAACATTTGTGTTCGGGGAACTAAAGAATAACTCAGCATTCTCTTTCTGCACATTGAAAACACAGATCTGAGTTGTTTATGCATTATTTTTACTTTCCAGCTGTTCACTGATGGAATCACCAATAAATTAATTGGCTGCTACGTTGGTGACATAACAGATGATGTCGTTCTAGTTCGGATCTATGGAAATAAGACCGAGCTCTTGGTGGATCGAGATGAGGAAGTGAAGAGTTTCCGTGTGTTGCAGGCCCACGGCTGTGCACCCCAACTCTACTGTACTTTCAACAATGGCCTGTGCTACGAGTTCATGCAGGGAGAAGCACTGGATCCAGAGCATGTGTGCAATCCAGATATTTTCAGGTAAGCTTTTAAAATTATTATTATTGTTATTTTTTTTTAATTGCAGAATTTCATTATGCATTTATGGAGTTCTGTCAGGCCTAAAGAATCTCAAGCACAGTTTATGAGCAGGTGAAAAATAAATATTTCTATAAGCCTGCCCTAAGTCGATGTTTACACTCCTGACAGCTCACTGTGCTCTTAGTTAATAGTATTTCAGTGCTGAACAAGAGATCTTTGCTGCCTCCACAGAACACTGTGTACTCATTAGAGATGTTTATTGTGAGTATTTAAAATGTTCATTGCCATTAGAGAGGTTATTTAGCATGGTGGAGTTTTAAGGGGTTGGACTTTAAGGCAAGTACTTTCAGCGCTGTTTCCAATACATTCCTTTTGTGAGTAGATCCAGGAGTCTTCCATTGGGACAAAATTTAAACGATTAGCAGTGAAATTTTTTAAACAATCAGCACAGAAAGTGCTGGTGTCTTAAGATTTTAAATTTTCATGTGTGCATTGAAATGTATTTGCCTAACAAGGACAGCTAGTTTGAATCAATTCTTCTAAAGATGAGCAAGAGTAAATTGTGAATACAGGAGAAGTATGTGTGCTGTAATGGAACTCCAGTCCTTCCCCTCCCAGAGGTAGTGTTGCTAATGACCTTTTGAGTCTTGAAAGATTCTCCCCTGTGGCTGTGTTTATACTCTCTTTGAATTCCTGTGCTGCATTTTTTAGAATTTTTCAATTAAATATATTGTTGTTGTATTGCTAGGAAAAATATGATAGTCTGTCAGGTATACATTGACTATAACATTAATTTAACTTCTGTTTTTCAGACTCATTGCTAGACAGCTTGCTAAAATCCACACTATTCATGCACACAATGGGTGGATCCCTAAGTCTAATCTATGGCTGAAGATGGGGAAATACTTCTCTCTCATACCCACAGAATTTGCAGATGAGGAAGTAAATAAAAGGTGGGTATTTCACTACGTTTTTTCCTGACTTTTCAATCCTTCTGGTTAAGGGGTAGATGAATATTTAAGCAATAAACTTTATAAAATCCTGTGTTTTGTTATAGTCTTGTATATTCAAGTAGCTGTATATATGTAAATATGGTAGAGGTTTTTAACTAGTTTGGTACATTGTGTAGATATACGTATAACTCTTAGTCTGATTGGATACTTGAATAGTGGTAGCTTCCTTTGCTGTTTTTAAAGAACCAAGGTCAACTCACCTACTTCTTCAGGTAGTTTTTCTCCACAGCTTTTAAGAGAACCATCAGTCTCAAACTGAGAAACCTGTTTCCTGGGCTTGCAGGAGTGCTGCTGATTGTCCATTGTGACCTGCACCTCTTATCTGTTTTGTATGTGTTCAGCTTATAAGTCTGTTCCAAAACTGGGTAAAATAACAGTAAAGTTAGTTAAGTTTAGTTTGGGGACAGAGTGATCTCCCAAAGTGTTTTCCAGTGGAGGAAAAGGTATCCCCAAGTCAGTCTAGACCTTTACTATCATGGACTGTGAATAGTTGTATAACTTGGGTCTAAGGGTTTAATTACGTTTTGGTTTTAGTATCTAAATATAGTTGAGTTGTAAATCAAACTCTGGGTGTGAGGAGCTTAACAAAAAGTGAAATTGTTTCCAGAGGGTTCCACTGTCAGTCACTTGGAGACTGGGATGAGAGAAATGGCAAATTAGGAGCGGTGTTTAACCTAAATAAAATTTATCACTGTAATCTAAAGCTTGGGCTGAAGACAATGTTTCTCAGAGAGTGGAGATCCAACTTTTAAGCTAAAACTAACTGGAAAATGTTTGCACACTGTCAAACTTCATATTACTCAGGAAGCAGATTCCAGTTTAAAAACATTCTTCATGTAACTTTGAAATCACTGATACCAGCTGCCCCTCTTGCTGCACTGTAATAAAAAAATGCTTTAGCAAAGTTACTTTTCTTTTACAATTTAAATTTCTTAAGAAAACTGAGAGAACATGAGGAGTTAATAGAAAATCTAAAAGATAAAATGGCTATTTAAGTATATTTACTGAGACTAAACTAAAAGTTAATGTTAATTTTCTCTGTATAGATATATAGTACCTAGTACTTAGTGTTGTATATCCCTTTTGGAGGAAGTAATGTAATGTAAGCAGAAAGTGAATGAAATTCCTGCGATAACACATTTAGTCTTTGCTCCTTTAAAATTTACAGGACTGTATTCAAGTTCTATTCCTGATTTTTGGACTGCTATCATGTTTACAGCACAGATAATCTCCATAGAATTGTTTTCTGGGGAGGATAGAGGGAAATAATGGTCAAAATTTGACTGCTAAGACAATGGGTCCATTGCACTATTTGCAAGAAGAATGTAGAGGGAAATATTTCATTACAGTTGCTTGATATGGAACACACAGTACTAAGTGTTAACTCTCAATCTTCTTATACATGAAAAGGTTTTTAAGTGACATTCCAAGTCCTCAAGTTCTTCAGGAAGAGATGGCCTGGATGAAGGAAAGACTGTCAAATTTAGGATCACCAGTGGTGCTCTGTCACAATGACCTGTTGTGTAAGAATATTATTTACAACAAGAAACGAGGTAGGACTTGAACTGAACAATGAGTTGGCTTTGTTTGTGCTGTAATTGCATGTGCTGCATCAGTGGTGTTGCTTTACTGACTTGTTGAGGTGAACTCAGTTTGAGCTTTTAAAACTCAGTGCAATAGTAGTGATACCTGTGCAAAGACTTAAGTTGCTTAATTAGTCCAATTCTAATCTGTATATTACTGTGCAGAGGAAGAAAGTCAGCTGTTTTTTTGCTTTTCTTTAATGAACTAATGATTTTGTTAATCCCCAGCTTGTCTGTGTGACTAGGCTTCAAAATATGTAACTGTTGATTTTAATTCTACTCTGGTTGTATAGGGCTTTTTAGAAGAAAAGGAAATCATGCAAATATAGAAAATAACCTGAAGACTGTCTCCTGTAGTATATGTTTTGTTCTGGTTTGTGATTGTGAGCATACCCTTTCATAGTGAATTATATTAGTGATATTTAATATTACAGTCAGTAGCTCAATTTATTTTCTGCAGTAGGTACATAGATACCTTAAAAAATTTCTCTTATCAGTACATACTTTATTTAAACAGTTGTAGGCAGTACATGTCTCAGCTCAGTAACTCAGATGAGTTACTTTTTTGTTTCTCTTATAATACATTTAACTCATAATTCATGCTATTAAAATGTATAAAGCTTCTGTTTAAACCCACAGTTTATTGATTTTAGTGGTTTGAGGTTCAGTTACTAAGTGAATCAATTAGATATTAAAACAAACAAGGCAAAGTTGTGGCACTGAAATGGCCATTGTGCAGTAAAAATGCACAGTTTCCCTCCCATTTCAAATAGCTGAGCTTGGCTGAGTGCAACAAATTAATCAGATTATAAGTTTTCTTTTGAAGTAAGGGTGACATTCCTTCTGGTAGCTGTGTATGTGTTTGTGCCAGTTGGGTAAGATTGTTGGTATGTAAGCCCAAAGTGTTGAGGTAAATAACTGAAAGGAGCTGAAACCTTCTCCATCAGTTATTATTGGTCTTTGACCTATTAAACTTATATGCCTTAATTTCTAAAGAAAAACTAATAAAAACAAGCTGGAGTTGGTTCTAGTATGAAAAGTGGCCGAGCATTTTTAACACATTTCTGCATCATATACGCACTGGATGCGTGTGAACTGAGGAAATTAACTCCTCAGGTGATTTGTATACAAGTTTCCCTCTGAGTTATGCCACTTCTGAGGGGAGTTGCTAGTTCTTTTAGTTATATTGGTATGTACATATATATACACCTTTACAATGCTATTAATATAAATTTTAAATTCTAAGAATTCAGTACCAAGCTTCAATGGTTTTACTTAGTTTTAGTGATGGGTTATATAGCTCTGCTTAAAAAGAGGAGAGGGAAAAGCATAGGAGGTGTACAAAAAAATTGACTTGTGGACTTATATTGTTATGATACTGTAGTAGCAAAAATAAATAAATTTTTAACGTATGGTTTATTTTATTGCTGAAACTACCTTGAGTTTTAGCATTCCAGAACAGACCTGTTGAGGTAAAAGTAATTTTTATAGTTGCTTTTTGTAGCAGCACCACACAACAAAAAAGACAAAAATCCAAGGAATTCCTTTAAAAGGTTCACTATCGTGGTCAATAGACTTTAAGTTCCTAATTGAAAAACAAATGCTATATGCTTTTCTTTTTGTAAACAGAATGGAGGAAAAAACAATGCCAGGAGTGCATCACTTGTGAGCAATCCTACAGTAACAAGTGTGTGAGTGTTTAGAGTTTGGGGACAGGGTGGGGAGGAGGGAGGCATGTAAAGTACTTTGGCTTCAGGCAAGCTGAATACAGCTGTGGGGGGAAGACTTCGAAATATGAAATAAAGACATTATTAAACTTATGTTTGAATGTTGTACGTGCACTGTTGTAAAACTTGTGCAATCTGGGTACAGCAGGTACCATTTTCATAGTAACCAAGCCTCAGTGCCATCTGTAAAAGGAATGTTTGTCATTTGAAAGCTGTTTCATATAGTGCACTTTTTACAGAGCAGAAAGTGGAAGCTGAGTTTTAACTGCAAAGAAATATGTATATGTGTTGCTTGAATTCTGTTCAGCAGAGCAAAACCTTTCATTGGTATCTAAATAATTTTGCAAGAGCACAAAAGAATATCATTAAAGATGTGCTTCACTATAAATGGCATCAAACTCTATGAAAGTAGTTAACAGCTTTGGTGATGCTGTACCCTGACTAAATTTACTCTTCCATCTAGAAAGGCTTCTGTGAATCCAAAAGAGCTTGGTGACCCTAAGCTGGAAATAAGAGAGAGAACTGAACTTCTGTATTAGCTACTTTTTTTTTCTTTACTCTTGAGTAAAATTTATGCAAAGCTTGTAGGATTGTCTGGCTTTTCAGAAGCTGGCATGAACAAAAACTACTTGTTTTAGTACCACTGCATTTATCATTTTGTTTGTGAATGCTTAATTTGCCCATTTACTAGGCATGGGGGATGTGTATGTGTTTAAGCTACAGACTACCAACAGATACTAGGACTCACGTCTAATGCAACTACAAAGAATACGGCTTGTCCCAGGCCTTGTCCTCTGCATTAAATTCACGTTAAGTTTTCTGACTTGAAAGAAAAATGAGTTGTGCCACATACTGCTTTTAAGAGGAATCAGTCTCCTGTCCTTACATTTAATTTATGAGACTGGCATCGCATGTTGAGTGCTAACTTCATTTAATGGAGTTTCACTCATCTGATTTGAATTTTTTCCTGCTGTGGCTGAGAGAATCCTGCCTCTTGCTGTTTTGGTAATGTCCGTTCTCAGTCACTCAGGATATGAAAATCTGCAAGTGTTACTTTACATAACTTATAATTATCAGTCATCTACTCTTTGAAGGATATAGCTCGGAGCTTCACATTGCTTTTAATTACAGTTTTGACATCAAGAATACTAAAAATATGCTTGATGCTTGGTAGGGCTTAGTTATAGACCTTGTGTTCTGATGCTTCTAAGTTTTTTTTTAATTTTTAATTTTTTTTTTTAATGTGACTCTGGAGTTTCCAAAAATACCTGATGTTTTAAGAGTATTCAAATACTTGCTATTCAACATGATCACGTATCAGAATTTTTTTGTCTGTATCTATATGTGCTCTTTTTGAATATATGAAAATCACCTGGCAGAAAGTTAAGTGTGTTAGGTAGATGGCTGGTTTTGTTCTGTTTATTCCCCTTGTCTACCCAATGTTTTCTATGATCTTTGGTAGGAGTCTGTGCGTGCTCAGTGCTTCTGAAGACTGAGGTATGTTTAAGGCTTCTGGTTTTGATCTAAAAACCTGTTTTGTTTTGCAGAGCTCTACTGGGTATTTATAGCTAAAATTATTCTTTTGGGTATATGCCCCATTTGTGAATTTTCAAGTACGTTCGTAGCACAGACCATTGTTTTTGAAGCTGTCTTTTAGGGGCTCTGGCTCACCTGATGAGCAGGATGGGATGGAACTGAGGATACACCATTCAGCTGTGGTAACTACAGCCAGGACTTGCACATTGGAAGTGCTTACCCTTATTAGACAATTAAAAGGGAAGAGCAACTAGAAAGAGAGGTGTCATCATGCTCCTACCTGTCAGTACCTTGATACTGTTGATTACTGATAGTTCTATTTAAAATTTTGTTTCTGGCATGTATAACAAAACACATATTATTCTATTTTGTATCTTTCTGTGGTTTTTTTAGAGTACATTGCATGTTGTCTGCAGTAGGAGATCCCTGGAAGAGAGGAACGTGTTTCAACTTGCAATATTCAACACTCTTGATGTGTCTATTCCTGTTGATAACAGTACCTTCTCCAGAGAGATGGTAGAGCTTATTTTTAAATCATGTCTAAGAGCAGTGCCTCTTGTTGGTCTGCCTGCTCCCAGGGATATCAATGGGATGCGCAAATTCTTGGTACTTATTAGAAACCTCAGAATAAAAGCTACCTGCTAAACCACTAAAGTAAGCTGTGTCTTTGAGAAGTGGCTTTCTCATATGAGCTGCAGTAACTCTTAAAAGTAATTTCTAGTATTATAGTTATTTAAACAATTAATGAGAACTTTCTTCTGCTTTTTTTTTTTTTAAACAAGGTAGCTGGTACCTTTTATGCATTGTGCATTTATCCAGCAGCAAACTTAAAAGTTTTGGCTTTCTTTGAGTTTCACAGAAGGAACTGTGTGTCATTTTGAGCCTTCATGAAAAAATTAACTTTTAAGGTTGAGTTCCATAGTAGCACGAGTTTGAAAGGGATCAGTATAAATACAAGACTTTTTCACTTTGAGCTTTTGTCTTATCAGATGTGAGTTTGCCAAATTTTCTTCATCTGTTTCAGACTGGGTATGGCGTTGTTGCTGCCTTGTGGTGCCAGGCACTGTGCTAAATTGCACTGACTGAAAGCTTATCTCATTGTTCACATTCACTTCCTCATAGGACAGGTGCCTAGTAACAGCTTCAGCTTTATCTTGCTAGATTCAATTTCTGGTTGTATGATATGTTCTTTTATATCTGGAAGTGAGTTTTTCAAATGTTAGCTCTAACTAACCATGGATTTAATTAAAAATCCGTGGTAGCACGTAGGTATGTTGTAGGTGTAATCCACACATGAAAAATTTAAAGTATTTACATCCATATTTTACAAGCAGACTTTTATCTCCTGTGTTTGGATTTTATGTCAGGAAGGCAGTAAGAAACCTCTATAAATACAGACAATATTAAATGTTTGGGGGGTTCAGGAGATCAGTTCTGTAGCAGAATATTAACCAGGGTTGGGCTGTGTATTTTGTCTGGCTTGTAACTTAAAGGTGTGTCTTTTGAAAAGTAGCAATAAAGAACCAGTGGGAATAGCAAATGTATTAATTTGCTAGTCAGGCAGTGGCAGAAGTTCATTTGTGGCAGATCTTATGATCTTTGCTGCAACTGCTGTGAAATTTGTCCCTTCAAAGTTCTACAGAACTTCACTTTTCCATTGCCAACAGAGTTTCCTGGAAGGAGCTTGTTGCTTTGTAGACCTATTGGTTTGTTAGAGCCTAAAAGATTTAACCTCATAACCTTAGTAAGCAATCCTCTCTTTCAGTGGAAGGAAGGGTAAACTCTGACTTGGAGGATTGTGCCTATGTGATTTTTATTTATGTTGTGGAGTTTAATTTCCATTTTAAGTGCTTAGACAAGAAGATTTGTCCACCTGGAAAACATTAATGTGTTAGTATTTCAAATGCAGTAAAGATGAACTGCATATGCAGGAACATTTTTAATAATGTTCTTCTGTGCAAATTTGGCAAGGATGTTGGTGAAACTATTGTGTTTGAGATGTATGATATTCCTAAATCATAAGGAGGCAGTATTCTAGGCTCTTAAAATCCTTAGTCTAGAAAAAAATGTGTATATAATATACTTAATTTTAACGTTGTTCTTGTTTTTTTTAACCTGGAGTTCTGACAGCGTTGGTATCTGTAAGATGTTTTAGGTCATGTTAAGAAGATTACTCTCTGTAATAGAAGGAGTGTTTTATTAATTAAATTTGCAGATAGTAAAAAAAGAATAGGTATAGAGACAGAGAAGGGTGAAAAATACCTATTCAGCATAGCAATGAGAAATGCAAGACTTCTATTTTAATGTTCTAGTGCAAAGTTCTTATGTTTACCAGTTACTTCCTCCTCTGATGTTTTTAGTAATTTTGCTGGTTTCCCTTAAAATACAACAGCTCTAGCTTTTTACCTGTTCTATGTTGTTAATTTTTTGACACTTTTACGTGCTGTAGAAATTAAGTGAAGCCTTTTCCTGCGTTTCACTGCAGGCAAACATAATTTGGAAACATTTGGGGCTGTGTTTTGCTGTTTTGTTAACCCTTGTTTACATAATACTACATAGTTAGATAGTTTTGAGTACTTGAGGACTGTCTGGCAGTTTCTTGAGACCAGTTTAAGCCAGATAAAAAAAGGAACAGTTAAGAATAGTCTTGCTTTGTAAGTGTGGTTGGAGGAAGCAGGAAGTATCAATGTGTTAGAGGAAATATCAGCATTGTTGCAACGTGTTAGTAGACTGTGGTTTCGCTTCTGTTTGAGAATAAGCAAAACTTTTTTTTTTTTTAAGTCAGGGAAAAATTGATCTACTATTTCTACATAAAATTTAAATAAATAATCTGCTACTCTACTTCTTATTTTGAGGGTAAGGGGTGCCCTCATGTGGTAGAAGTTGAAATTCTCTTATTTAGATTTTAAACATGGAGAATTGTAAGCTCTAATTATTCAAGAGCTTTTTCAAGTGAATATTTAGGGGAATCTCGTATTGTAAAAATCACCTTACACTGGAATGTCTGAGTGCACACAACTGGGCACAAGAAAGATGAGTGCATAGTTTGGTTTGGTTTCGTTTTTCCCCAAAATCTTCAAAGGACACCAAAGAATTAGGGCTGTGACTTCACTTGATCTTAACTCTGATGTTGTTGCTGTTGTCTCTCACACAGGTGATGTGCAGTTCATAGACTATGAGTACTCTGGATACAACTACCTGGCTTATGACATTGGAAATCACTTCAATGAATTTGCAGGTAAGAATTGGATTTAAGAATTGGATTTCTGAGGTAAAGTTTGAATGGTTTATGAATAAAAAAAATCCCCAACTACCTCATTCTTGCACATTCTTTGTTTGTTTATCTAAATGCATGTTTACAGCTCTCAACTCACAGTATCAGAATATGCTGATGTCTCATTTTGCAGGCCAGTTATGCCTTTACTTTGCAGCTTCTCTAAGCCAGATATGGGAATGTCATGTCCTCCATGCTGGTAGAATTACATAAATACAGAACCCACAGCTTTCTCAGTGTCCTTCTGTCAAGTGACACAGCAGAGACTGTAGTGAAATACTGTTGATGTCACACCACAGGTATATACTGAGAATACTCTGTGTGGTTCCGCAGTGCCAAAAAACAGGATTGTCTGGTTTCTTGTTGGTCTGAATGGGTGTGCTAAGTACTTGCCCTGTCCTAAAATGAGAAGTAAAGGTAAGACTGTCATAGGAAAAAGGTGGTATTTCAGGAATAAGATGTTTGTATACTCACTTATTAACTAGTTCAAATTTTCTTGGTGAATACCTGTTCCATTTACTCCATAAGGGAGAAATAACCTCAAGTGTGTGCTGTGGTGTTTCAGAGCATGGGGCAGTAGCAGAAACCTTCATAATGATTAGTGCAAATGGAAAGCACAGTGTGGAAATTAGGAGCATTAATCTACAAGTTGTTTCACAATGTGAAGTTGAGGTAACTTAAAAAAAATCAAGATGTGTAGTTGGTAATTTTAATTGTAGAATTGGTAATTTAAATATTTGGAAAGCAAGTTAAATTCTTTTACTGGTTATAATTGAGTGCATTTGATTTTTTTTTGTCTTGCACTTCTCAAAGTCTTACATTGGTAAGAAGATGAAATGCACAAATACATTTCTTTAGCTATGAAGAACAGTTGTGCTTCACTTTTACTCTTCATCCAGTAAAAATCTTAATTATGTTTTCAAGCTAAATTTCAGTAGATCTGACACACAAAAGAGTTTAGGTGCAAGGGGATTGCACTGTTTGTAGTGTAAGACTTCAGGAGCATTCCAAAATCCCTGGGGAGTAATAGTGGGATTGAGCTGAGATGCAGGTGTGGGGCTCCTGCCACACTCCCTATGGTCTGTGACTAAGCATCTCCAGTATAGAAAGAAAAATAGGATAAAAAGGGGTTATAGAGATAAGACTTCTAATTCCACCAAACCCCGTGGAGGAGAGAGACAGACTTGTAGTAAATTTTCTTCAGACATGAGCTTTCTTAGTGACAACTGGATATGGCTCTCAACTCAACTTGGGATGTTGTTGCATACAAGTCCCTTTTCCTACCAAATATGTAGTATTTGATGTTTTTATGAGGGCTTTTATTTCATACTGCATATACTTTTTCTTGAAGCTTCTCTCAAAGCCCAAGTTGTTGAATCTCAGCATACAAGTAGACTCTACGTGGCTGAAAACGCAAATCAGATGTTGAACACTGGTTTGTGTGTGGGAAATTCTTGACAACATGTAACTGATAAAGTCAGGTCCAAGTAAAAATGCTGATTGTCCACAGCAATTTGTGCCTGTGTGTTGGGCTGGGAAAGGGAAAGTAGTCTAATAATGGACTTTTAAACATAGAGGATTGTAAGCTCTACTTATTTAAGAGCTTTCTTGAATGAATATTTAGGGGAATCTCATACTGTAAAAATCACAGCCTTACCCCTGGAATGTCTGGGAGCACACAGTTGGGCACAAGAAAGAGAGGTATGCAAGGAGCAGTGTAGGTACTTCTAATGGTTTTTTTAGACTACAGAAGTTTTTAATAGGTATTTGTTTCTTTTCTAGGAGTAAATGAGGTAGACTACAGCCTTTATCCTAACAGAAAATTACAGGAACAGTGGCTGAGATCTTACCTTGAGGCCTACAAAGAATATAAAGGATTTGGCACAGAAGTCAGTGAAAAAGAAGTCGAGATTCTGTATGTCCAAGTCAATCAGTTTGCACTGGTAAGTAAACACTTGATTAGACACACTGTGGACAAATGTAATTCCCAGTTTCTTAATCTGAGTGCTCTGGCACATAAAGAAAATCTTCTCTAAGAAGCTTACTTCCACTTGCTGGTGTGTTGCATGTTTAAAAATTGTCTGTAGAATATTCCCAGGGAAAGAAGCATTGGGCATTCAGGAAAGGAGGAGATGAGCTTTTACTGAGTGTTTCTGTTGGCTGTTCATTGGTGTGGCAAGTTTGAGTTGACCAGAGCTTATGGTGTATTGAACTTTTGTTTGTAGTGGTAAGAAGACAGAAGAGCAAGTTCATAAAGACAAACTTTAGAAGCCTTTTTAAGATAAGATGATAAAATTCTGTTAGAGTAAGACCAGGATATTTTGAACTGACTTTTTGATGCCTTGCCCGTCAGGGAAACAAAACACATCAAATGTAAATCACAGAGGTAGAACAAGTCAAGTCACATAGGTGTGGAATTAAATCTTTAAATGTCATGATGATATATACTGTTAGAAGCAGTTTGATGTTGTCTTTCTCTTTTCCTAAGCTTTTTCTTTGTGTGATTTCTGAACAGATACTTAAAAGGTTCACATTTTTCAACTAGCCCTGATCTTTTTTTGCCTAGACGATGCGATTGGACATGTTACAACAAAAGTTGCCTCTATTTTGTTTTCTCCTCAAGACTAACATGGCAAACTATTTGTAGGGGGACTAAGTCTAAAGAAACCACTCTAGCCTTAATTTAGTCCTCTTTCCTACTGATCCAAGCACACCTCTGTTATTGTAATACTCTGTTTTCTGGCAAAAGCTAATGGTTGCAGTGAGGAAAAAAAGTTCACAAAAAGATGATTATTAAACAAGTCTTTGAAAATAGCAGCTTGTTTGGTGCTATTCTTTTAAAAATGTCAGCTGTTACTGTTAAACTCAGCTGTCCCATTCATTTGGGGAAGTTAGAGATGCAATTAGGTAGGCTGATGGTCTGTTTTAAAATATATAGCATTGTTTTGTCAGTTTTAAACGATGGTCACAGTAATGTTTAAGAGGATAGAGCTGTGTTTAGAGAACAGCTCAAGGCTTGCCTATAGACCACACATGATGCTCAAATACTGTGTGACACTTGTGTCACTTCATGTGGGAAGCTTTGTCATGAGAAAATATGACCTAAAGTTAATGGATCCTGATGTACAATGCTGAACTTCTACTCTCTGGCAAAGTTATCTAAACTAGACGTACAAGATTCACATGGACATATATTAGTTACCGTGTTAAGATGCTTTTGGGTGCGTGTGCATTTTTGTGCCTTCTAAACTGGTCGTTACATGCAGTCTTTGGAAAGCCATTTAGGAAATTATTGTAAGCAGTTATTCACTGAAGTTTAAAGTCTGTAATTTGTAGCCTGGGTGGTCCAGAGATGTCTTTCACAAGGAGACCGTCATGACCATTGCATGTTGATTTGAGGTGTATTAACAATCAAATCATTAATGGTTTCGATCTTGAAGTGAACATGGAAGTAAGTTTGGAATGAATGAGAAGTTTGTGTCAAGGCTGATGAGTTAAAGGTTTTCTTACAGCACTGCACATCATCTTTGTCTAAGTCAGCAGTGAAAGTGTGTGTAGTTATAGAGGTCTAAGGGTGTAGTCAGGGATTTGAAAGGAATTTCATATTTGTACTACATTTGAATACATGTGAAATCATATATATTTAATTAGCAGAAGTGGATAAGATAATTGAATTTCGGTGCATTTTAAAAGTATAGTTTATATAGTCGTACAAAAATCTGCTTCATAGGTGACCTATTTTATAAAAGCAACATTATTTTTCTTGAAAATGGCACATGGAGAGTTAAGAGTCCAATAGGTTTACTCCTCTGATTGCCAGTAATTTATTCTATAATACTGCTTACCAGTCTGTTTGGTAAAAAATTATCAAATAATTTTACAAAAAGTTTGTGTTTTGAGTGCTCTTTTGTAGATAACTTTTTTGTCGCAATGTGAGACTATGTCTGCAAGTTAGGTTGGAAATAGGCTGATTTTTCACTGATAAATTTTCTTTCAGGCTTCCCACTTCTTTTGGGGATTGTGGGCTCTAATTCAAGCCAAGTATTCCACCATTGACTTCGATTTTCTAGGGTAAGTGTGCTTGCTATGTACAAACATGGAATGCTGGGGGCTGGAAGGAACCCGGGGGGCCATTCCACTCCAATACCCCAACTTATCAGAAACTGAGACCTGAGAGACAGACCTGATCTGTGTGGTCATACAATAACATCTTTCAGAGAAAACAAGATAGTAAAAGCTGTCTGTGCTTTTTGTTGCTGAAAGTTCTCTGAGTAGTATGTGCCCCTGGGTTAAAGCTCATGGTATAAGAAGGCAAGGAACATACTGTTTTGGGGCATTTAGTGCTTTTTTTTTTTTTTTTTTTTTTTTTAATTGAAGAGGTAAGGGCTTAAAATCCAAGTTGGTCAGTGAGGTGTGCTGTCTTTCAGATCTGAGACCTACATTTCCAACTGCAGGAGTCAAAGAAATGGGATTCTTGTAGTAAACAAGCTCTTTTGTACTGATTGCATGGAGTGTTGCTCCTGGAAAATCCAACTATTTTTACAGAGTCTTTCTAACACTGATGAATGTTAAGCCCTGTTTCCTGAGGTGCTGGCCGGGGTGGTTGTGTTTCAGGTGGATAAGTGTGTCTTTGGCGTTTTTTAAATGACCTTTTATATCTTTGGAGTGTTTTGCGCTGACTAAGCCAGTTTGCTGGGTTTCGTTGTGTCATTTTGTCAATGAGACCACTGTGGGTTCCTGTGACTGATTATCTACTGCAGAAGTACCTGCGCGTCACCACGAGATGGCGCGACAAACTAAGAGAAAACACGGGCCACAGAACCCTGAAACTTGTCAGCTCTGAATAAAGTGCCATTCTTGTAATAATCAAGGTCAGAGTTCTGTGGGAATGTAGTTGGACAGTCCATTGAGAACTATTAAACCCACAACCACTACGTTTTGATAATCCCAGAACAACACCTGTTTTGCAAGCTGGGAGTGGGGTGAGGAAGTACCGGAACATCGATGATCTGTTCTGAATTTCTTCCTTTGGCAGCTGCTAAGGGTCAGTGTTGGAAACAGGGTCCTGGGGCCGGTGGTCTTTTGACTAGTACTACTTAGCATGGATGTTTTCATGTAAGGAGTTACCTGCTCTTCACTTGGACTCTCTCTCTCCCTTTCAATAGGTATGCAATTGTTCGGTTTAACCAGTATTTCAAAATGAAACAGGAGGTCGTGACGTTAACTCTTCCTGAGTAACGAAGAGGAGGACACTTGCCAAGTGGATGGACAACCCCTGGATCTTTTCTGAGAACAGATACTGGAAAAAAGCTAAACATTTGTTGAAGTGCTGTAATGCTCACTTGGTGGTTCTTGCTTTATAAATAATGCCTCTAAACAGTCCTTCAATGTTAAATTTAATATGAAGAGCATACATACTGCTGTTGATATAAAACGGATTAGAAACTTGCTAAATCTATAAAAAGTTGTAGAAATGGCAATTTAATTCTTCTTTGTAATTTAACATATGTTGTATGTGAATTATTTATTATAAGTTTAACACGATTCCATTGCTGCTTTCATCAGTTTTTGTTAAAGTTGGGTGCAGACAGTGAAGTTGTTCCAAAGGATTCATTTAAACAACTTATTTTATTGAAGTTGCATTAACTTATGCTAAAGAAGACATGTCAGAGAATATTACCCTTTTAAGATGAGTACAAGCAAAACGAGTGAATATAGACTTGTGAGATCTCCTGTGTAACTAGGCAGAAGGGTTAGGATTGTCTTTATTTTTCCCTTTTTTTTTTTTTTTTTAAAGAAAACTGTAGCTTTCCGTATGATGGTACAGGTGTTTTTTTTTTTTTTTTTTTTTTTTTTGCACAAGAATCAATCAGCTTGCTGAAGTAATAATGTTTTGGGTTTTTTTTTCTTCTTGATGTGTTAAGCTGCAGAAATGTGAAAGTTCTGTGGCCACCAGGTTCTCTGAGGGCATGTACCATCTGTAACTTCCGTGCGAAAGCTGCTTGTTTATTAAGTGTTCTCTTGAAAGCAAAAGACCACTATTCCAAATCTATATTCCTTTTTGAAACTTAATTCTAAATTTGAACACTATTCTGGTGTCTGTATTTGATGTGCTTCAGTAGGATCTAATGGAACAGATGTTGAACTGGAGACGAGTGAGCAGAGATCCTGTTGCACTGAGGAGCAAGACACAGGTTTACAGTTCATGTGTTGTTGACATCTTTCTGCTTTGTCATCTTTTAACCTTGGATTCTAAGTCTTAAACGCCTGGTCCTGTAGCTGTGCAGATTCTGGTGTGTCTAGTGGTTCTTTTTTTTTTTTTTTTTCTGTCAGCAAATCGCTTTTCAAAGTCTCCAGTTTGAAGGACAGTATGGAAAAGTGTATGACTTGAGCAACTGGGCTTTGATCATCACACACACTTTCTTATTTCTTAAAGCTATTATACCAAGAATGGTCTGGATTACAAAATGTGAATTGAAAAGACAATGTTTACTTAGTGGAATAATGTATAAGTTTGTGTGGAAAAGAGGCTTTAACTCTGAAAGGGGGGTGGGGTGGGGGGGTGGGACACGAGAAGGGAGAAAAAACCCACAACAGAAAAATCAAGCTCACCAATGCAGTGTGGAGCTGGGCAGGCATGTACTCTCTACTCTGATGATACTCTGAGAAACTTTGCACTTTGGTCACATAAGTGCCCACATGTACAAAGTCTGTGCGTGTGCAAGTACACGTGCAAACACAAACTTACTTACCTGAAGAGTAAATATTATGGGGAGTCTGTTGTACAGACTCCAGCAAAGATATTTATTCAAAATTGCTTTATGGCACCCTGCTGTGTGTGTATGTGTGTATCCCGTGTACACACGTATATACATACATGCTTTACAAAAAGCTTGGATCGATTCAGGACAAAGAAAATTCATGTGAATGAAAAACTTTCACCTTTAAAGACCATTTTAAATGGCATTCTGTTCTTTTACAAAAGCACGATTTAGGATTTTTTTTTCCCTCCTATTTGTATTCATCTCTGAATGTTTCCATTTCGTTTTTTGGGGTTTTTTTTTGGTGTTTATTTTTAAAATATTTTCTTCAGTCAAAACCTTAAAAATTCTTATACAAATGGGAGAACTGGGATTTTTTTTTTTATAACTTGAAATGAGGTAACCATTTTCATTAGCTGGAGGCTACTATACTGGACAAACTTTCTTTGTAGTTGAAACAAATAGCTAAAATAGACATTTATAATTTACTTTGTAGCAGTTACCAAGGATGTTGCTAGAGCTCATGAAGGCACTGAAGACCTTAATCTTCTGTACTTTCTCCCTGTGGACATTATTGACATGTGATGAATAATACCCTGCTGTCTTGTATTTCCTTTAAGTTCAGCAAGATGTGCTTGGAAGTAAGACTGATCAAGATCTCTGAACTCTTTTATTAGTTTTCTTCCAAATGGTGGCTTTATTTCTGACAGCGTTGCTTTGTATTTGTGAAATATTTGAAAGAAGGCAGTGAAGTTCACTTGGTCTTGGGAAACCCAACACCTGAGTTTCCCAATGGCTTGCAAGACACATTCCCTTTTCAGGTACCAGTACTGCTTGCATTTGGAGTTAGTTTAGTTTTTGTCAGTAGTATTTCTGCTTGTGTAGCTCAAGTAGCAATAACTGTAGGAGTGGAAGTTTGCTTCTGCAGAACCAAAGCTTTTCCTGAGTGCAGCTCAGTCTCATCCTTGTGAAGTTCCACTGAATCCCATAAAAGCACTTTGAAGCAGGTAGTAAATATCCAAGCTTTTCCTGAGCCACTTAGAAGAAGCACAAGGACTGCCGCAGGTTACAGTGGTGGACTTTACAGTAACGGTAGAAGATTTAATTTTGCACGTTGAAATTTAATTTTACACACTTAAGCGCTGCTTTGCATCAGCTTTCCTTCAAGACAAGTGCAGATTAAACCAATTTGTGATCAATTCTGAGGAAATACTGTAAAACATCTCCCAAAAGGAAATGCCAGTTACCTTGAGCCTTGTTGCACATCCCTTTGAGCCAGTAGCACTTGGATATTCTTGCTTGCTGAGGAATATCTACAGGTGCATTAAGTTTGAAGCAGTAGTTTGCAATGGCATTGCAGGTAAGGTAGCTTGAAACTGTGAATACAGGACGTTCTGAATGTAAGTTAGGTACTAGAGAACATGTACTTGTTTCAATTAATTTATCTCAGTCTCTGTAATACCAACATTAAGATATTTGAAGGAGGACAAAAAAAAAAAAAAAAAAGACTGAGCTCTAGAAACATCCTGTATTAGTTTTGACTGTGACTTGCCAAGAAGATACTCTGTTGCCTTTATGTTACGCTAAGGGCATGAATGCCAAAATTAATAATTCTTGCTGTAGTTAAGCCTATATTGTAAATATAAAGAGGATTATTAGTAACGGCATTCCTGCAGAAATAGCATCAAGTCAATAGACCGTAGTGGCCTGGTTGCTTTTGTAAAGCAGAATAGTGTGAATTTTTTTCTTCTCATTTCTGCAGTCAGATCTGGCTAATCCAGGCCTGATTTCATAGGTCACCCAAACACTAAAGATTTCTGAACGGTAACTAGTCTCCTGTCACATAACTTTAAATACCTTCATTTACACTTTTTGATTTGCATTTTAAAAGGACATACCAAATTTGCATTAACCAGGTCTGACTGTACGTGTATATACAACAGTGTAAATAACCATTTGTAAATTAGTGTGAATTGTACTGTATCTTGCATTTATGGACTTGTGTATTGCATTGTATTCTCTCCTATTTTGTAGAAATTTTGATGTAAAGAAGAAATCTAATTCTGTGTGCGGACTTCTTTTGTTAAATTGACCTGTAACACAACATAGTAGTTTTATGTTAAGGTATCCATTTATAGCCTTGGGCATCCAGGGTCTTTTTTTCCCCTGTTAGCTTTTTTGACAACTTGCTCTTGGGAATCATTCTGGGAATAAAGGAATTTATACAGTACTTAGATTAAAAGAAATTCTGTTCTAATAATAGTGCAAACCATGCATCAGAGGTACATGTAGTCCTGTGGGATAGGGAAAGCTGTTAAAATTGTTTACTTAAACTTCCAAAAGTTTCCTATACGTTCTTGAATGCTGGTGACTTCAAAACATAAGTGTGTTGAATTGAAGCACTCCTAAAGTGTGTGCTCCCATGGGGACAGTGGTTGAGGTAGTTGTGATAGGAGTCCCCCAACTTAAATATTGATGTTAAATATCCAACTTAAAGAAGGATAGAACCTTATTCTAGAGTTAGTTCCTAACTTGTAAATGCTTATACTGAGTGCTCAAATCACCAAAATAGTTCTGCCACTCAAGTTTCCTCAATGCTAGAACTATTGGTACTCCCTTTAGACTATCTGAAAGTTAGCTGAGGTATTTTCCCTGAGCGCCACTCCCTCCCCCTACTCCCTATGCTCACAACCCTGCTTGGTTAGGGTAAACATGAATATAAAACTTCCTTTCCATACTTAGCCATCACGATTTCCTTTTTGGACTAAATTTACTTTCTGTTTTGTCAGTACATAACTTCTCATCAGAATTTTTTTGTATAGGAAGTCCCTTTCTGAAGAGGCCTTTAACCTTGGAAACATAGACAATGAAGCAATGTTTTTTCCCTGACTATATTCCATCACTGTTGCCTTTCACTGTCTCTTTTGAACCCCATTGTGCCCTTCAAGCTGTTGGTTTGTTCTTTTCACTGGTGTTTAACTCTGCTGGAAAATGCTGTGCAAATCTCATGCTCCATCTGACAAATTGATCTTGATACAGTTTGTACAACGTGTCAGCCTTACCTGTGCATATCAGTGGTGACACTTCAGATGACCAGGGTCCTGGGAAGGGAGTTTAATCCAAGAGGTACTAGTCAAGAGGAGGGATGGGCTTGGTAAATGTAAGTAAAAGGAAATCATTTACATGGAAACTCAAGCTTCAGCTTTTGGTGTAGCAAGGTATTGTTTATGCTTGTTTACTTGCATGGTTTAAGGACAAGAGCAAATTGTAAAGGGTAAAGTTTGCTTCAAAATAAAGTTCAGATTTTTTTAAAGCCTTAGGTAGCTAACAAAAGCTTACAAAATACTGTTTTGTTACTCTTACCAAAAGAAATCTTAAATTTGGGTAACTTTTTGATTAAATAAAGCTTTGTTCTAAAACCCAGTGGACTATAATCTCTTGCTTGGAGCAGTCCTTCCTGTAGTTTGAAGAGGAGGTTGACCACATCTTTCCTTGTCTGTGTTTGAGGTGTCTGGGTGTCCTTTGTGTTAATGTTTTGTGTTATTGACTGTGTTCTAAGGTGTGCTAGTTTGCTAAACTACTGGAATTGGGAGCTATCTCCTATCATCTTCCACACCAGATGGGTTGTAATCACTGTATTAGAGCAGAAAGCATTTGATGAAACCTTGAGGTAAATGCAAGGCCGACATGGAGCAGTCTTGCAGCTGATTTTTTTTACCCCCTTTTTATGACTGTGGGTGGCAAGATGATTGTTTTTAATAGTTGTGAAAGATATGAAAAGCCACGACCTTTAGTCTTGTGCAAATAGGTGTTCTGTTAGCCAAACACAATTTTTAAGAAAGGGTCTCTCAGCAGTGAGCAACCACACCATTCCAGGTGGCTTAAACCACTTTGGGGCTTAGAGACCTTGAGTGGGAAGGAAAATGTGTGAAATGCTTACACAGGCCAGTTGTATGAATGTGCTCCATCCAAGTGATGGAGTGAGATACTGGAAAAGGCACTGTTTGATCCTCTTCCCCCCCACACTTTTTTTAAGTGACTTCCTCTTGGTCTGATTTGTAGAGATTAAGTGTGATTAGGAAACCAGTCAACCTGGGGTGGGGGGAGAGGGAAGAAATGGTTCAAAAGATGATAATTTTAAAATCCCATCAGCCCCCCGTGCAGTTGATTAGTTGGCAAAACTGTGTACTGGGCTCTTCTCTGTATTTAATGGTGTAGGTGGTGCTCAGCACCAAATTCTTTAAGAAAAGGGTTTATTATTGCTGTGAAATGTCAGAATATGGACTGGGATGGCCCTGAAGCCCTTTAGGATCTTGGATGGCCAGACTTCACCAGATTACCAAGTTTCTGGTTCAAGGTTCTACACTTGCTGTTTCTGCAGCCTTCTAAAATGGTTGAGCTGCTGTTGCAGATTCCCTCTGGTGTGGAATTTAATTCACAGACATCCCAAATATGTTTGATATTTATAGAGAGATGACACAGAGGGAAACTTCATGGAAGTGAAAAGTTGTGTGAACATTTAGAAAGCAAACAAGTTACTTAAAATCTGGCAAACTTTGACAAAAAAACCTGAAATAACTTTGGGTCCTGCACCAACCGATTTTTGTGTCATTGTAAGTGCATTTTTCCTCTGTTTACTGGGGTTTTTTTCCCTACATAGAGACCTATGCAAAACACAAAATAAAAGAAACCTTGGAAGAGAAACGTGAAAAATATTGTATAAAATACCACAAACCACAGCGTGAACTGGAAAAAAATAGGTAAATGTTTCTAAGTTTTTGGTAGTAGTAATTAAGTGTTATAAAAAAATGTGTCCAGTCTTCAGTGTGTGATTTTTATTTTTTTTTTTTTATGGTAAGTTTCCATTTTTCATTTTGTATCTCAGATGCAGTCTGTGGTAGTTAATGCTGCTGCTTTGTACACAAGTGCTTTGAATAGTCTCAGCACCAAGAATGTATCCAATCTTTCTTAAATATGACTTTGAGTTAGAGTCATTAGTTCTGTCTAAGCCTCTTAACACAGCTGTCCAAAATCCATTTAAACATTTGCAGACACAGGGCCACAGCATATTAGGAATATATTCACTTTTTTTTTTTTTTTTACTGCATATTATTCAGTGTACTTTCAAGCACGAGTCCACTTGTGTCCTGTGAATAAACTAAGCTCAATTTATAAAAGAGCCTTTGTCATCTTCTGGCAGTGTCATCCCCCAAAAAAGTCCCCATGACCCTTCTTGTATGTTGTGGAGTTTAGGTGCATCATTTATCCATTGGAGTGAATTGTATTTCTTTTGAACTAAATGTGATTGAAGCTATTCTAAGGCCTTCTACCACTGATTAAATGAAGTAATGTACCTTTCAAAGAGATTTATATTGTGTAAATAATTTGAAACTGCAACAATAAAGTTTGTTTCTAACTGCACTGTTAGCATATATTGTGATGATTTTGCTTTCCCCAGGTTTGAAAATTTGATACGGAATACTTAAGAGTTCTTAAAAGCTTTTGACTTGTGTTCAAATGCATAAATCTCTCTGGGATTAACAACTCATCTAAAAATAAATACTTTGAGTCAGTATTTGGCTTATACAAAGTTTACTCTTAACAGTTTTGCATATGAAATAGGCTTGGTCATCGACCACTGAAATTTAACGTGTGGGATGCAGCAATGAGATGGAACATGACTGTCAGGGGGCATCACTACCTCTGAGGAAATGGAGGAAAGCATGCAAGTTTTGGGCTGCTCTGAAGTTTAATTTATCCCCACAGGGGCTGTGTTAACTCTGGGAGACCATTTTACAGGCTGATCCATGGTGCTGCAGCCAGGCTCTGCATCCAGTGGTACAAGGTTGGATACTTGCTTGGAGATCAGCTGGGATGTGTTCAAGGCCAAGGTGGATGGGGCTCTGAGCAATCTGATCTAGTGGAAGGTGTCCCTGCCCAGGGCAGGGGTGTTGGAATGAGGTGATCTTTCCTTCCAAGGCCAACCATTCTATGATTCTGTGTTTTGATGTACACGAACAAAACCGCTTCCTTCGTCTTGGTTGTGCACCCAAAGAGAATGATTTCACTAAGAGCGTGGATTTTACTTGGGCTTCAGTTACTCTCTGCAATTGCCAGTGGTGGATTTATTGAGGAAAATGTTTCTTGGGCCCAAGTCTGTGGTCCTTTAGGTGCCTGCCATTCTGAAAATGGACATTTCCTCCATACACCAAATACAAAATGTTGTGGGGTTTTTTGTAGTGGGCTTGATTAAGATGTTATTAGAGTTTGTGCCCATGTAGTAAGGGACAGATAGAACAAGCAAGTAAAGCAGTGTAGGAGGCTTGAGCCCCATATATCTTCACTTAAAGGTTTCTTATGTACATAACAATTCTGTCTTCATTTGCAAGGCCCCCATCTCTTCACTCTGCTTGTTTTCTAGTAATGATCACAGAGCAATGGTTTGTTCACATAACCAATGCACAAATGAAATTCTCAAATACCCCAAGCACTGCTGGATCTTGCTGACCTAAACAAGTGCCCTATTCTACTGGGCTTTTTGCTGCTGAAGTTCTACTACTGCTACAGGGTGGGTGAGTTAAGAATTGTTTTTCAATTTAGTAGAAAATACTCAGACTATGAGTAGATATCTAGGGTTACTCATCCCTACTGAGTTGCTGCTGAGAGCCAAGAGATGGTGTTTATCTGGCATCCACTACCCAAATACTCAAAGCT
Organism: Empidonax traillii; assembly: GCF_003031625.1. Taxonomy (NCBI): domain Eukaryota; kingdom Metazoa; phylum Chordata; class Aves; order Passeriformes; family Tyrannidae; genus Empidonax; species Empidonax traillii. Next base: position 1,177,632 of record NW_020955218.1, on the reverse strand, counting down.
TTCCACAGGGAGGGCTAAGCTGTGGCTAGTTGTTGTTCACTGTTGTAATTGCAGTGAAAAGGAGATGTACTGTGCCGATGAACTAGTCCAAGGCAACATGGAATCTTTCTTTTCTTCCCCAGGCAAAAGTCCTTCATTCACAGCTTGGCCAGAAACTGCAGAGCAAGCTCTTACTTGAGCTAGAAGTTGTCCATGGGAAGTAATGAAGAGTTTTTGTGAGGTCATCCTAGAAAATACTGAAGAGGTTATTCATTTTCCTTGAGATAAAGAGCAAACTACAGGCACACAATAGGAGGGAAAACAGTGCCGTGTGGTGGATTCCAAGATGTAATGTTTTAAAATGTTAGCTTTCAAGTGTGCATTTCTAGGAGTTTTCCCTGAGTGAATTTGAAATAGCACATTTTACCTTATTAACAATAGAATGCTGATTTGGGTTATATAGGATGTCTATAGGATTATGGGTTAAGAGTTATGTTTAATGTGTCTATATTGTTAATAGATATGGTAAATATATATATATATATATGTTTCTTTCCCATTCCTTGTTAATATCCGCTGCAATTAATCTGCAGTTCACTCTCATCCTGGTCTCTTACCTTGCTATTTAAAATAAAGCTGCTCATCTGATTTTTAAATTTTTTAGGAGTGAAAGGAGCACTCACTTGAAAGGCCAAAGGTGATGTTTACTTGAAATTACTTTACGTCTGACCAAGGCAAGTCAGAAGCACACTCTTACTTTTTATCCTTACTTTCTGTGGATACCTTTATTTCTCTGTGCCCTGGGAAACAGAGCGGGCTGACAGACTCCAGCACTTACCCGCAGGTGGCAATGGAGCTGCAGGCTGTGTCTCATTGTTGAAAAAGCTTTTTCAAGACAGCTTATTTTTGTAGTGCAGCATGTCATACAGTGAGTTAAACAGGAAAAAGGGTATTCTTTTATCTCTCAATGAGTTGCAGCCAAGATCTGTAATTGCCTTGCTCTTAATGTTGCGTAACTGTTAGCAAGACTCAAGCCAAGCATTAATGAATTTCATCAGAACTTCATTTTTTAATGAGCATCATTAATCGTTAGTCATGCGTGCTACAACCTACACTTCTCTAAAGTGGGGGTTTGCCAATCGTGTTGCACTATAAAAACAGCAGCATGTCCTCCTCAGATTTTTATCAGTGAAATAACAACAAGACAAGATTGTGGAGAGAGCGAGGTACAAAAAACTCATTTATTCGACCTTTTAAACACTTAAGATGCTCTCTGAAAGTTGCTCTGCAGCTTCAGCTCGTGAGCAGCTGCTGCCCTGCTTTTCTCTGGGCTGTGATAATGCTGTGAGAGCTCTTGAGTTGCTCCAAGCCACAGCGTTGATCCGGCCTCTTCAGATGGGCTCACTGAGCTCCCTCGGCTCTTGTTACAAAATTCAGTGAAGCTTTTAAGGTAAAACTTATTTTCAAGCTTGGAAAAACGATGACTAGCAATCTACTGGCTAGTCTCTACTCCTTTGGATTGTGCAACAGGATGTGTTTAGAAGCTACAGAAGGAGTGTTGGGTTCCTGGCTGTCCTGGCATGCTTTTCCAGATTTAGCAATTCCGGTAATTAGTGAGTGGCAATGTTTTATCTGCACCAAACTGTCTTGCAGCTCGTTCATGCTTCCTCTGTATAAAGCAAAACTGACTGACTTGCACAGGTGGGTGAATTAAGTTGTTGTGCAGGTGTCAGACTGCCACTGCTTTACAATAAACGAAAGCTTTTCCCTTTTGTGTATACGAGGGATGCAACGATGGCTTGCAACCTCTCCCGGGCAACAAGTGGCAGGGCAAGAAGGCATGGCCTTAATCTGCACCAAGGGAAATTCAGGTTGGACATCAGGAAGAATTTCTTTGCTGAAAGGGTTATCAGGCATTGGAACCAGCTGCACAGGGAGGTGGTGGAGTCACCATCCCTGGTAGTGCTCAAGAAAAGACTGGACATGGCACTTAGTACCATGGTCTAGTTGACAAGGTGGTGATTGATCAAAGGTTGGACTCGATGATCTTGGAGGACTTTTCCAACCTTAATGATCCTGTGATTCTGACTCTGATCCAAATGCTGCAGTCTCTCGCTGCAGTTCCTGACTAGTACCAAGATTTCAGAAACAGATTAAAACAAATAAAATCAATAAAATGGCATCTAATAATACTGCACAACAATGAAAAACTATTTTCTGTACCTTAAACGAAAGACCAAGAAAATGTTTTGACCTAATCTTAACCTATATGAACAATGTTTGTGGTTCAAATGGAGGAGGTGTCTGAGGTAGTGCTGCATAGGGGGAAAAGTGAAATCATGGAATGACAGAATCATTGAGATTGGAAAAGACTCCAAGATCATCAAGTCCAACCTTTGACTGATCATCACCCTCTCAACTAAACCAGAACACTAAGTGCCACATCAGTTGTTTCTTGATATATAAGGGATATTAGTATATTCAAATAAGGGATCTTCCTTTGCAGGGGTCAGAAAGAAGAGTGTGTCTCTCTGATGAGAGGAGGAACTAGCACCATGGAGGAGAAGGATGAGGAAAGGATTTTGAGAAAGAGAATGGAAAAAAAAATATAAATAAAAAGGTAGACATAGGAGACAGTGAAAGGCTTAAAAATGGGCACATGAAATAAAAGAGAGCAGCAAAGATGAGAAGGAGAAGATATTGAATAGTGGCAGGATTAGATTAGAGGTTTGCTGCACATAATGAGTTTGCAACTGAGAAAAAAATGGAGACCTCGTTATGAAGGTGTCACAGTTAATTATTTTTATTGTTTCTATGGCATATATTATCAAAAGTAGTGGTGATTTTGGATATTTTTGTTTGATTGTTTAATTGGAGATCCAGTGGTATTCAGGGCTGCTTGCTACAGTGTCCCAATACCAGATCTACTTCCAAGTTCTGAGCTTCATGAATCTGAGCTAACGTGAATCTGGAGATCTGTAACTGCCCTTCACCTAGCCCAGATGATAATGCAGAAGCTTGAGGAAAAAATAGAAGGGCAAAACTGAACTTATAGTTCACCTCAGAGAAAACAAGAATATCTGGGATAAAAAGGTTTCTCTCAATTTTTAGCTGGTTTTGGCTTTAGGTGCAACGTGGTGTCATTGCAGAATTCCTCAGAGCCTAGTTTTCTACGGCTAAAATGAGCGAAATTTGCTGCAGCTGGTTTTGTGTTGTGAATCAGAAAGACTGAGATCTTTTTAAGTTACCAGTTAACATCTTTTCTGGGAGGGGATGGGGTTGTGTGTGGAAAGAGAGCTGTAAATGTTACCTCTAACTTTGTGTAACCTGGTCCTCAGCAAGGAAGGCCAGAGGAAGCTGACAGGGCGAGATGGCTGAGAAACTCAGTTAAGAGAAATAATATAAGGACCGTGTCATTGGCTTGATGAGATGGAGGATACGGAGCCCTTCATGCCAAGTTTTTTCAAGTCTTGTCATTCAGCATCCTGATTTACAGCTGCTTCATTTGAGAAATATACGCTTGTGTTAGGAACTTGCAGGTGGAGAATTTCTTTGAGTGACAAAAAAAAAAAAAAGAGTGGCATTTCAAACTTTGCCACTGAGTAATGTTCTTGTTGCTGTATTATGTTTCACAATGCTGGACCAAACAGGGTGTCACTGCTGCTCCAAGACTGCTTTGGGCTGGCAAAAAAGATGCATCTGAACAGCTGGGTTCACTAGTAGCAATGTGCATCTGCCTGAGCAAAATCACTGATTGAGTTTAACACCTTGCTCTGCTTCTAACCTGTTAACTAACCTGGTCTGGACAAGTTTTGTGTTCTCCATTTCTCTTTTGCTGCTGTATTTTATTTTGCATATTTAAATCGCCAAAGCCTTAGATTTGTCCTAGGTACAGATAAGTAATGGCTGATTATTCTGACCTGTGTCAGAGATACAAACAGTTACTACTGTCACAATTAAAACAAGGAAATCCCTTTCTTGATATGTAATTCTGCATAAGAAATATAACACAGAAAATTATTGCAAACAGTGTAAACATACCTATAAATAAATTAAATATTATTAAACTTCTAAATACATAGCATCGAATATAATTCTGTATGATACACTATTACTAAGCATTATATGTTTTGTATAATTATGTGTATTATAATAACATGCAATTAAATAAATTCATTAAAAGCCATCTTACTCTAAAAGCAAAATAATCAAAGACTTCTAAACCTGAAAAGCATGAGCAGATTTTGAAAGCTGAAAATACCAGAAGCTGATACAAAATTTTCTATCATTGTATTAGTTACTAAATTAATTGTGAACAATGTTCTACTAACATCAGTTCAACCAGTGTCTATCATTTGTACAGTAAAGAGACTAAAAGAAACCAGCTGGCTGGCAAATATAATTTCCTTGCCATGGGAAATGATCTGAAATTGCAAAGTGTTACCGTACTGTCACACTGTTCTGCAAAGAAACACATGGCATACAATAAATCCATTCTTTCAGATAATTCAATATTTTATTTAAATATATAATATTCAATTCACGGATGGGAAAGAATATCTCTGAGTTGCACCTCCTAACTGTTGGCTGTATTTTTTTAAAATAGAGCAGTAGAAGAACAAACATGATCTGTGCCACAGATGAGCTGATACCCAAAGCTGGTTTGCTTGTTCCTTTGTGTGTAAATCTACACACATAGGGAAAGAGAGAGTCTTCTGCCCAAGGACCTCATGATAAAAATAAAGGTCAGATTCCCATTTTACATGTAGAGAAGAACATAATAAAAATATAAATTACAAACCCAGCTTCACACAATGAGTTTTGTAGCACGAGCAGGAATTAAACACAAATATTATATTGATTAAGCTCCTCATTTCTTTCCTGAGGAAGCAGTGCTCTCTGAGAATGAAATGGAAATTTCCTGAGATCTTGGGCAATGTCTGAGGCACCAGGGAAGCTTTGAATGGGAAAGGAAAGCAGGTATTCCTGTTGCATCTGCATGAGTCTCCCTGGCACCAGTGCAGTGATTCTAAATCAGCTCTCTTCTTCTTCCTCTAAAATGAAGGCTAAAAGCTCAGTGTCCAAAGTTAGTACCAAAATTTGGAAAGCTGGAAATGCTTTTGTAAAATGTTGTCCAGGAGCATATTTTTAATCCAAACATCCACCTTTAACAACAGTTGACAATAGTGATGATAAATTCATGATTTTCAACATAATTTGACTCAATTACAAAATCCTTGCTATCTAACCTAATCTAGGTTACTTGCCCTGTGCAAGTAGTTAATGTGTGGATGTACATAGATTATAAATGTAGTGGATATTAAAAAGAACACTCTGATTTTTCTGTAACTCAGGTCATATAATTTTTTCTCCACTTCTGCTGGGCCAAACCAAATTAACTGTGCCTCCAGGAAAGCAGCCAATCTTGATTTAAAGACAGCCTGAAATGGTGAGTTCACTGCTCTGACAGGTACTACTTTGCTGTGGTCAGTCAGAGGGACTGGTAAAAGAAGTTGCTTCATTTTTCCTCTGAATTTGTCTGCCTTCAATTCTCTTTTTATAACTCTATCTTCTTTCTGACAGGCAAAGCAACAAAGCTCACTAACTTGGCTTATCCTTTCTTCAGTGTATTTTTCCATCCTTACAGTTGTGTGCTGCTGATACCAGAGCAGGACACCTTCTTCCTCTTTTGTTCCCCTCTCAGTATCCTGCTTGTTTGTCCCCTGCTTCCATTTCACTTTCTGCTTAGTTATTTATTGATTAAAACTCCTTGATGCTGCCTTGCCAAGGCAGAGTTGCTCTCAGGAAGAAAAGTCAACATCATTGTTCGTGGGGGCAAGGTCTGGATTTTCCTGACACCTGGTGTTTGAGTTACTGCTCCCCCAAGGTGATCCCCATCACACTAGGATGGCCCTGACCACTCTGCTGAACTCCTTATCACCTAGAAATTTTTCAGAAGTGTTTCTACATCCATTTCAGGATCACAGACGGTAATATTAAATAACACTGGCCCATGAACTGATCCCTTCCACCGTACATGTGAAGAACAGTAATAATTCACCACTGACAACTATTTTTTGAGATCTGTGAGTTAGCCAGTTTTTAATTAGAGCTCAGTGAAACAATTCTTCTGCAAAAAAGAATTCTGTTTGTCAAAATCCAAATGTTTTTCTAGAATATGTCAATTCTGACAAATATTTTTAACAAGAAAAAGTCAAAACATTTCATTTTTACTTTCTTGATTTATTTTAATAATATCAAAACATTTTGTTTTGATATAAAATAAAGTTGTTTTGACTTTATCATGTTTTCATTTCATTTTCTTTCTATATTAAAATATCTTTAACATGCTCCATATTAAATATACCAGCTAACACATCATATTAACATAAGAGAAACTCAAATGAGATGGATAAACATTATCCAAACGGAAATATGTTCATTGCTCTATATCAAATTGAAGGCAATTTTTAACCCATTGCTGATTTTGAAGTCACAAAATTTTACTCTGGTTTGCAAACCTTTCAGCCCCTCTCCACAGCTCTGAATTTTCTGCAAGGTAGATTTGCAATCTTGATCCATTTAATATCCACTCTATAAATGAGAAGCAGTAACAGTGGTTTAGTTATAATGGTAGTAACATTGCTCCACCTACTGAAGTGAGCTCATTTTGTCACTTTCTAAATGGAAAATTATGTATTTTAAAGGTTTGGGTTTTGTAAAAAAAGTTTTAGCTATGCAAGCTGTCTTGATCTGGGAGGCTCAAGGTTTAAGATGCTGAAGCTGTGGTCTGACACATCACAGACACTGCACAGGTCACTACACACCAGGGTTGCAAAATCAGGGCCATTTCAATGAAACACAGCCATAAAACTGAGGAGTTCTCTTCCAAATCTCCTGGTAAATGGATGAACAATGTGAAGCAAAGGCTAGAGCTGTGCTGCTCATCATTTCCCACCTACAGGAGCCCATCAATCTAAAGTTGTTTGCAGACCCACAGTCTTGATGTAGCCCCAAGCCTGGGCAGGACCAGCCTGATCCCCAAAAGTCAACTTTTGGGAGCACTTAATTTTTAACCAGGGCATTTTCTTGTCTCAGCTTATGATGTGGCTGTGGAACCTCCCCAAGCTGGAAGGCCGTGGTAGGAGATTGGCATCCAAAATGAGACCAAAGCTGTGGTTTTAGGCAGAAGCCCATGACTGGGTTGGACTGTAAGTCTTGGTGCTGGCTGCTGTGCTGCAGCAGCTTTCTGGCCACTGAAATATGAAAACCTGCAGAGGGACAAGGTCAGGTATCCACTGGTGGGTAGATGGGCAGTAAGAAAATGATTTGTCTTTGACTTTTCCAAGTTGTCCGTGGCTGGAGTGGAAGAGAAAAAGAAAAAAGAGATAATAAATTGAATGACTGAGAAAAAAAAGTTTGAAATAGGCATGTGAGTGGAAGGAGTAACAGTAAAGAGGGGAAAGATGGAGGCACTAAGAAAAAAAGACAGAAAGGAAAGTCATATATGGAGCCAAAGATAAGCAAGTTCTAGTATTTTCCTTTGCAGGTAGATAGTTAATTTGAGACTTATCATCAAAGAACGGGAGAAATCTGCAGTGGAACTGGCAATCAAGCATGTTTATGTAAGGACAGGCACAGCCCTTGGGCTTTTGGGGAGCTGCTTGTGTGGCCAGGACCGTGATAAAGTTGTGTGTTATGATATTCCCCTTCTGTCTATCTGGGGCATAACAAAATGAAGCTGTTCTGGATGAAACTGGTAGAAATATTTCAAAAAGTTCTTTAATTTCAACAATAGACATGGGTAGCGAAACTATGGGACAAAGACATCCCTGGCAGAAATTCCTGCTGCGATTCCACATTGCTCAGGTCAGGAAGGGGGATCTCATTTTTGATGAAAATCTTGAGGAAAGGAGTGGTGATACTTATTTATTGAAGTGGACAATATTCCTGGGAAGTACCGATGCTTACTGGGTAGAGTATCTAAATTTTTCAAGCAAAGCCTCTGTTTGCATATTAAATAGCAACAACTAGAACCAGGCTGATGCTGTCTCTTCCCAGGTGTAGCAGTGGCTGCTCCACTGCACACCCAACACAGCCAGGACACAGAAATACTGAAGTGCCATTGACACCACAAAGTACCTCACCTATCTTAATATCTACGGGTGTGTGTCAAAGAAACAAGTGAAAGACTTTCAAATCAACAAGGGTGCTAAAAACTGCAGGCTTCCCCCGACCAGGAAGTGTTCATCGTTTTGCAGTTCAGATGTGGGTAAAGAGAGGCACAAAACGAAGGTGATTTGCCAAAGCCCACTCCATGAAGGATTACAAATTAAAAGACAAATTCTAGCACAATGGGGAGCCTGTGGCAAAACTCCAGATGATGTTGGGCAGCCTGGCACACCTGACATCCCCTCACAGCCCTCCTTCTTGTTTGGATGTCTTCCCTCCCCGTAGAGCTAACGGAGCACAGTAATTTTTATAATGAAGGGCCAGGTCTTCAGCTTCTGTTCAGCCACCAAGCTGCAGGGAAATCCCTGGAGATTGGCAGGTTCTATGGAGCTGAAGTTCCAATACCTGTCATTTCGTGCCCAGTGCTCTGGGCTCCTTGTAGCAGCTGGAGGCCAGTGTTGCTGGTTGGGAGCCTGAGCAGAATAGATGAGCAGAAGCTAAAAAAGGGGGATTTTCACTGTTCTCTTGTTCCATGACTGGCTCTGCTTATAAGCCGGCACAGTATCCTTACCCAAACAACACATTGGATTCTTGTCAGCCAATTTAAAAATAGACCGTCAGGCACAATCCTGCCTTTTCCTGCAGTTTCTGGCTAGCATGTAGGTTCTTCATTTCAACTTCTCTCTCCCCCCAAGCTTTTCTCTTTCGCTCCCCTCCTCCTGTCCCTGCTGCAGCCTGGATGAGTGTCTGCCCATGCACGAACAAATAGTCCTGTTGTTGAGTCCGCGTAGGATGGTGACATCCCAACATGAAGCCGTCCCCACGCAGCTGGTGCTGGCAGGCAGCCCATCCCGCAGCTTCCCAGGTGCAGTCAGTGCCCAAGGAGCCCCAGCCGCCTCTTCTCCTACCACCACACAACATTGCAAGGGATAGCTGGAAAAAAAATCAGGTTAAGTCTCTTAAGGAATAACTTTCTTTCCGCTTCAGGCCCTACCACAGTGGAGAAGTATGGTGAGCGGAGAAAAGGCGGTCCAAGACCTGCTTTTCTGGTGGAAATGGCATTTTAAGTGACCGAGTGAAGTTAGGAATTGAGTGAAGATTTTGCTCTTGCAGAGGAGCTGAAGGCATCTGCTCGCTAATGAACGTGTGAAGGAAGCAATCGCTCGTATCGAGCTGCGGTGGAAGACAGCTTGCTTTAAAACCAGTGAGTCATAAATAAGCTTCAAGTGAAGCCTTCTCATTATCAATCCAGGCTGGGGGATGAGCAGATTGAGAGCAGCCCTGCCGAGAAGGACATGGGGTGCTGCTGGATGAGAGGCTGAACATGACCCCCAGAAACCAACAGTGTCCTGGGCTGCATCCCGAGCAGTGTGAGCAGCAGGTGAGGGAGGGGATTCTGCCCCTCTGCTCTGCTGAGACCCCACCTGCAGTGCTGCATCCAGCCCTGGGGTCCCTGGCACAGGACCTCTTGGAGTGAGTCCAGAGGAGGCCACCAAGGTGATTAGAGGGATAGAGCACCTCTGCTGTAAGGAAAGGGAGAATCGGCATTGTTCAGCCTGGAAAAGGGAAGGCTTTGGGGTGACCTGATTGCATCCTTCCAGTACCTGAAGGAAGCCTGCAAGAGAGATGGAGTGACAGGACAAGGTAGAACGGCTTCAAATTGACAGTCAGTAGGTTTACATTAGATATTAGGAAGAAATTCTTTACTGTGGGGGTGGTTGAGTACTGGCACAGGTTGCCTGGAGAAGCTGTGGCTGCCCCATCCCTGGAAGTGTTCAAGGCCAAGCAATCTGGTCTAGTGGGAGAAGTCTCTGTCCATGGCAAGGGAGTTGGAATGAGATGATCTTTAAGGTCCTTTCCAATCCAATCCATTCTGTGATTCCCAACAAGTATCCGGCAGGTGCCTAAACCCAGTGGGGTGGGGGGAACCAGGAGCACTGTAGTACAAGCCTAAACGGCATAATATAAAGAGTGAGAAACGATGACAGAGGCTACAGAAAAATGGTCATGAAACCCCTCCCCCACCTTGTGTGTAGAAAAACAACTGCTTGGTCAAAATGGAAAATTTGATGAAATGGATGTTCCTGGGGGAAATGTCTGTTTTCAATTCTGTATCATGTACCAAGACTTAAATCTGTTACTGTTTTGGTTTTCTCAAGAAAAAAATATTTTCTTAAAAATTTTTTTTTTTTTGAAGAAGCAATTGCTTTCCAAAGTACAGCTAAACTTTAAAACTTTTTAATAATAACCATTAAGTATCCAACCTGGGGAAATATTTGGCTAAAAGGTACACATGCTATTTTCAGCTTCAGTGTTTCATCTTGTACATGTCCAAACTTTTATGGTTTGAAATGCTGGACAAAAAATGTTTAAGAAAAAATCCTGAAACAAGATTGTCTTCCCTGTCAACATTTTTCATAAAAACCCCCAAACTTTTATTGCATCTATATAACTGTCCCCATGTAGCAGTAAGTAACATTATACCCAAAAATATACTTTCCTTACTGTACAGTGGTGATGTTACTGGCAATGACTAATCTTGCTAGAACTCAAAGTCCTCTCTCCATCTGTAGAACTGAGATGTCACCTCTTAAGGAGAAATAATCTTAACCCAGGCTGCTTTTGAAATACAAACACTTGCAGTGTTCCTAAACTTTTTAAAGGCTTAGATACTTAGATTTAAAGTACCATTTTACTTCATTAAGTAACCACTTAATTAAATGAACAACCCCCCCTTTGCCTTATCAGTAGATCTTCTGTCTCTTATTCTGAGTCATATTCCAAGCGACAAAAATTTATTACTTTTCCTCTCATTAACACTGCAAAGAAAGAGTAGCAATGACTGACCTAGATGCTCTTTTGCATTAGGAAGAGAATTTTACTAAACTTTATTCTGTTTCTCCCATGCAAATTCAATGAAACACGTTTTTAATGGAGAACCTAATTTTTGCTTGAAGGACCTTTAGTGCTAGTGGTGCATAAGGAAGATACTTTGCTTACAGTACTTGGACAGTAAAGTCATAGGTCAGGGTAAGTGGTTAGATTTTGATTCAGGTACCTGAAGGTTTTGAGATAGGTGCCTAAATTCTTGATCCTTTGTGTTGTGATGAGGTGGCATCTTTGGGGCTAGTAGCAGCACACACGAGCCTAGTGACAGACCCTGTCCAGTTGATAAGTGCACTATTTCTTTCTGTGGTTGCTTTACAGAAGAGAAATTACTTTCAGTACAAGTTACAAAAAATACAGAAGTGAAAAACATTTTGCTAAAATGTTCATCTGGAGTACATATGTGTAGAAAGATATAATATGGGTGTATGGAGAAAGTAACTCAGCTATATTTGTATGTATGTACACTATAGAATGTGTATTATTTACGTTATGCAAATAGAGTCACAGAATATCTAAAGCTAAAGGGACTCATAAAAGGATCACCAAGCCCACCTGCCGGCAGGACTACTTAAAACTAAACCACATGACTGAGAGCATCATCCAGATATTCCTTGAGCTCTGGCAGGTGTGGTGCCATAACCACTTCCCTGGGAAGCCTGTTCCAGGGACCAACCACCCCCTGGGGGAAGAACCTTTTCCTAATGTCCAGTCTGAACGTCTCCTGTTACAGCTTCATTCCATCTCCTCATGTCCCATTGCTGGTTGCCATCCCTGGGCACCTCTCCCTCCACTGCCTACCTTGAGGAAGGTGAGGACTGTGATGAAGTTGCCCCTGAACCTTCTCTCCTCCAGGCTGAACAAGCCAGATGACCTCACTTGCTCCTTGTAAGTCTTGCCCTTGAGGTCATTCACCATCTTGGTCACTCTCCTCTGGTCACACTCTCATATTTTCATGCCCTTCTTCTACTATGGTGCCCAAAACTGCCCTCAGCACTCAAGCTGAGGCCACACCAGTGCAGAATAGAGTGAGACAATCCCCTCCTCTGACAAGATGTTGATGCTTTGCCTGGTGCTCTCCAGGACGCAGCTGGTCCCTCCGGCTGCCAGAGCACTTCTCACTCATATTCAATCTGCCATCAACCAGGACCCCTGGGTCCCTATCTCTTCTCATCCCCCAATTTGCATATACAACCATAAGATAATTAGTCTCTAAAAAAACTCCACAACTTATCTTTGGGTTTTTTTTTTTCCGTGCATTTTTTGTTTATTTTTTTGTTTGGGTTTTGGTTGGTTGGGTTGGCTGGTTTGCTTGTTTGTTTGTTTGTTTTTCCCTGGTAGGTATTTTATGTCCTGTCTGGAAGGTCTGCAAGCACTTTTCTGGCTCGTGTTCAGACTGAGAGTTTTTAATTCCTTTGATCAAATGAAGTTTGGACCCAGAATTTTCCAGGTCTCAGGAGTTTTTTAGCAAGTAGCTACATTTTGCAGAAATTGATAAAAAGATAACCTCAATGTTTCCTGCTTGATTTGTGTCTCACCAAGCAATATTTAACAAAAAAAACCACAAAAAAAAACAAAGAGTGAAACAGAACTAGGAAAATATCCAACCTAAACAACACAAACCATTCAGGCAACAAGAGATATTGAAGAAATATAAGAAAAGAAGTGGAAGCAACAAGACAACATCAACATCTGGAAGCATTACAAGTATGAAACTCATGTGTTATTCAGTTTGTGCTTTATCCTCACTATAACATGACCAGGTAGATACCCTTTTCCTCTTTTATTCAGGAAAAGCTTCTCAAGAGGATGCTGTTCTATAGCAAGGCCTCACAGGGGGCCACAGCACCATTCAATTCATTACTACATCAGAGAAAACCCAACAGGCAGACTGTGGTGACCACTGTTATCTATCACTTGTATTTTTAGCTGACTTTAAGCCCATTGATTCTGTCTTAGGAGAGTAAAACCTGTGAAACAGTAATATTAAATTAATTCTAAATAGAATCTCTGCCAGATGACCCCTAAGGTCTCTGGGAAGTTTAAGAGCAGAGCTGGCATTTTCGAATGGACACAGAAGAGAGGAGTTACAAATCCTAGAATCATAGAATGGTTTGGGTTGGAAGGGACCTTAAAGACCATCTCATTCCAAACCCCCACCATTGGGAGGGACACCTTCCACTAGACCAGGTTGCTCAGAAACTCATCCAGCCTGGCTTTGAGCACTCCCACAAATGGGATGTCCACAGCTTCTCTGGGCAACTTGTGCCAATGTCTCACCACCCTCACAGTAAAGAATTTCTTCCTAATATCTAATCAAAACCTACTCTCTGTCAGTTTGAATCCACCCCTCCTTGTCCTGTCACTCCAGGCCCTTGTAAATTGTCTCTCTCAACCCTTCTTTTGGGCTCCCTTGAGTTACTGGAAGGCCACAATTAGTCCATCCTGAAGCCTTCTTTTCTTCAGTCTGAACAATTGTTTGCTTTTAAGAAAGACTAGATTACTTTTACTTTTTGCATGGATAGCTCTGCTTTCTGGACGAGAAAGCTGCGTTTTTCCTCCTCTCCATGCAGACTTTTCTGGATTTGGCTTTTTCACAGTTGCTCACTGCTAAAGCTTGTTCAATGAGATGATGAGTTCAATGTGCTCTAGGAGAAAATAGGACTAAAACCTGAGGCAGACTGGCTGCCACCCCCAAACGTCTGCAACATTCAGACAGGATTCTTTCTTTAGACTTAATTTGGGATGTAACTTTGAACATGCTTTTCAAACTAATATTTTATGTAATATAATGCATACAATCTAACGTTTTGAGTCCTGCAGTGCTTTGAACTGTGTGTAGGAGGGCTGTGCTGGGCTAATACCTCACTGCTCATGTGGCTTATTCACATTTCTTACCTACAATCCACGTGTCTTCTGACTGGAAGTCTCCAGGGCAGGCTGAGCTTATGTATGTATAGCAAGCTCCACAGCCAGGTCCCTTCCCAATTATTCCTTTGCATTGTTGTTGTAGTTGAAAATCATATGCAGACACAACCAGAAATAGAATGGTCTGATGTTCTTCTGTGGAAGCTTGTGTGAGGTGTTCACTAAATGCTGTTGTCACATAGGCTTTTTTGGTAAGTCCATTTCCTCTGTGAGTTTGACCAGTGGCACAACACTGATTGTAGATTTGCTCATGATATGGACATCAGTGTAGCCCCTCCTCTTCAGTTACTATACTTTTTAATAGCTTTTACTCTTCCTCTGAACTATCAAACTCTTTGTGCTAAGTTGCTTCAGTGTGAACAATTTTTTTTTTAAAGCCCTTGAGGTATCTCTGGCAAAAATTTATTTATTCAAATTGTCAAATTAAAAATTAACTACCTAAGCCTGATTATTAAAACCTATTGCAAATTTTCTGAAAGAAAAAATTCTGAGTCAAAATACAACCTTAAAAATTTAACAAAATATTTGTGTCGCAAAAGAAATTGAAAAAAAATCAAAGTGTGGTTTTAGCTGACTTGATTGAAGTAGAAATATTTAATGCATAATGTTACAAAGAACATTTAATTTTTTCACCCTGAAAATTTTCACCCTGTCAGCTGGTGCACAACAAGGTAAATCCCAAGATGAAAATGAAGGCACTGGGCTCCTGAGGGAGTGCCATGGAGACACAGTGCCAAAGAAGATGACCCTGATCTGTGTAAGGATGACGTGTCAAAGCTCAGCTTAACACACTGAAATGAAACAATTGATTTGGGAAATATCAGAACAGCTGTGATTTGTTTCTAAAGTCACATAAAAGCACTGGATTTTTTTGTATTCATTCTACATAACCATCAGTTTGACGCCTTTTCTTTGGACTTGGGTCCTAAGAAGTGCAGCTCACTCAGTGTTATTCTGTCAATCTCCCTAATTCCTTCGCTCTGACAGTCACGTTCCTGGTAGCCTTTATTCTTGAACTACTTTCCTTGGCTTGATTTTCCCTGTGTTCTCCCTTGTGTTACTTCAAACCATGAGTCAGAGTTTTTAATAGGGATTTTTATTTGGTTTTATTGCAAGATACCTCTTTTTCTCACAGTAATTTCTTGTTTGCTCTTCCCTGTAACCTGCCTCATAAAGTACAAAAATCTTTGTATAACTGAGATATAAAAGGCACACAGCAAACCCTAAGCATGGGAAGAGGCAGTTCTGGGAGTTAGTTGCAAATAGGAGACATGAAGTTTTCCCAACAGATCCCTGAAGGTACAGCCAGCCATACAGAAAGGTCTTAGGACAGTCCAGCAATGGCAGACCTGGGCAGGTTAATTTGGGTACACTGGGATAGCAGTAGTGTGTAATATCAGATAACACTGTCTGCCTACTGTGGAAATTTAAAAAAGGACTCAGGAAGGGGTCTACTGTGTCGAGAAACTTTCCCCTCCCCTTTACTCAGGGATTTTCTGAGCTGGAAACTTGTGGCTTTCTGTTCAACTGCCCTTGATAGATTTTCCTCCAAGAATTAGTCAAATTACATTTAAAACTATATTATACTTTTGGCTTCCAGAGTTATCTATACTTGAGCTTAATTGTGTGCCACATGGAAAAGTGTTTCCTCTGCTCATTCCAGTTCTGTGGCAAGACAATTCATTTCATGTCTTTAGGTATTAGATGCTGAGAAATAGCCACAAATCTTCCCTTCCTGCCCTTCACTGCAGCCACCAGCACATCAAAGGCCAAGCTCCCTCTTCTCCAGCCTGACAGGAGAGTCCCAGGGTACCTCTGTTCCCTTCAGGGATGCTGCTCTTTAACTGTGATCATGGCTGTTGCCCTATTATTTCTGTATTCGTTGTGTCATTTTTGGGAGAAAAAAACAGGGCCTTGAAGCAAACATGGGCACAGTGATTCTCCTTTCTATTCTCTTTGCTCTTCCTTCCTTCATGGCTCCTACTGTCCTTTTCAATTTCCATGGAGCACAGGCTTGACGTTCCTATGGCACTATCCGCAGTGATGCCAAACTCCTTCCTGAGTGATAATTAGTGACTCCATGCCTGAGAGCAGTTCTTTGCTTTCCTTGGTGTTTATGTGCTTTTCCTGGCTACCTTATCACCTCCTCACCCAATAACTTTCTCCCACAGATGGACCGCTGGATTTCCGAGATGCTGCCTGTGCCAAATAGTTGTGCTGCTGGCTTGTGTCACAGTCCCAGCGTGGGAGCTGCACTCGAGATGTTTGGGAGCTCAGCTTGGCTTCTGCTGCCCTACAAGAAGTTTCCGCTCTGTTTTCACTCTGAGTTTTGAAATGAGTCTCAAATGTTTCATAAAGCCCCTCGGTACCAAATGAGTTCTTGCATGTGCCTCCCCACCACTTCCTCCCTCCCAGCCCTCCTCCTGCTCTGGTAAGAAGACTCTTTCACAGACTTGTGTATTAGTCCACTTTGAAAAAGCATGGCTGTTTATTTTGTATGTGGTTAGGCTGGAACTGTTTCCTTTTCATGGCACAAGCCAGCAAGCTGACTTACATTCCTTGATTAGCCGGTTAAACTTAGCCAAGATTCAAAACTCAGTCTTGAACAGAACTGAATCTGACATTTTATTTTCCAGCTGCTTCTCTGAGTTCAAAGTGCCATGCTACCATGAAGGAGAGTCCCAGAAGAGAGTTGTTTTCTTCTAATCCTGGACAGGACAATTTACCATCACAAGAAAAAAATGCATTATTTATAAAATTCCCCTTTTCATCCTTTGGGATAAACAGTGTGTGTGCTTTTAGGGCTGCTCGGGCAGAGGAAGCAAAAGTCATTGTGCCACGTGTGAAACATTTTGTCTGAACTCTCCACATCTGTTAATCTGCCCAAATACACTTGCACTGTAAAATCACAGTAGCACATACTCTGGTTATCTTGCCCCATGGCACCACACCTGAAGGGAAGGCACTCAGAAAGGGCTAGACCAGGACTCAGTGATGAAGATGTCTCTTCCAGGATGTTTGCTGTGCTACCTGCCAGCACATCTCATCGGGACATACAAATAGGGCAATGACTATTTTATGCTGTGGCCTCCTTTTCTTTACAAACAAGAAGAACAAAAGCAGAACCCATAGCGTTGTTTCTGCTGGGGTCAACAAAATAATTAGGCCTAATGGTACTTTTGCTGCATGCCTACAACTGAAGGCTCAAATTGCTGAGGATCTTACAATTTTTAGTGCAAAACCAGACTCCTTGAATGAACAATAGAGTGGTAACAACTAATCCACGGCACCTGGTAGTGTTAAAAATCCTACTCTATGCATTAAGCTCATGGTGTGCCCCTACTATTGCCGGTTTCCCACATTCCAAAAACAATATAACAGTCTGTCTTTGCATTAAGCACAATAATGGTGCGACGTTTCCATGACTAGGAGCGATTGTTAAACAGATCTCCTTATTATATATAATTACCTCTCTGTCTAAGCAAGCAGCCACACAGAGCAGGCTTAATTTTTCTTAAATTTAATTGAAATCTGACAGTATTGCAAACTCTCAGAACACTGTAACAAAAGGGCTCAGTATTCATAAAGTAATTTGTTGCTAATTTTGTTCAATGCCTCGAAAGGTTTCTGGAAGTAGGGGACCACAAAAGAGAATATGCTGCTCTAAGCTGGGATTTTTATCACTTGCTAAATGACGGAGTGAATGACAGGGAAAAGCTGCACGATAGTGGCTGACTGGGTATTGATGGCTGCTGCAGCGCTGAAGGATACATTGGCACTGAAAAGAACAAATCATCAGTGACTTTTCTATTTCACTCTTTCAGGAACAAAAACCCTCATCAAGACTTGCGAAACCTGAATTAGGTTTGTTAAAAAAACAATTAGCTGAAGGAAACCCGGAGCAGACAAGCCCAGTTTTGTGCCCACGCTCTCTCACCCATCGCTGCTGCAGCACAATGGGCACGGGGCTCTGAAAAGTGCAAGAGCAGTTTTGTTGGGATCCAGGTTGTGCTTTTCACAAATCTGACAAGCTCTGGAATGTGGCTGGAAAACTGCTAGAGGGACCAAAAAAAAAAAAAAGAAAAAAAACCATAACAAAAAACTATGTGGAAAGGGGACATTGTTCCTTCTGCCCACCTTTGTACACACAGCTCTGGTGCCTGTATTAAAAAGCAAGTCTTCCTTGTCTGTGGATGGGCACAAGCTCTTCCAGCTGCTTATGTGGAGAAGGCAGGAAAAACAGCTCCCTCTGATCTCTGCTGTCCAAACCAGGCTGAGTGCAATGCATGATGCATAATTGGTATTGTATCTGCTACTTTATCTTGTTAGTAGGGCAGTGAACTGGGGGCCTCCCACAACACTGCCCAAGTATTTCTCCATTTCACGTTAATACATTTGGGGTGTGAGAAATGTGACTGATTAACTCGCTTGCCCTGTGGTTTAGGCACCCTCAGCCAACTAACCCACGCCAACCAGTTGCTACCATGCATGCACCAGAATTTGTGGGACAGATTCCAGGGCTGGCCAAGTTCAGCCCTGTGGTGTATCAACTGCACAGAATGTGCAAAGAGTAGGTGGATCTAGATTTCTCTTTAAGCAGAGGGTCCAGGGACTTATAAACAACGTCAGCTGGAGGGGGCGGGCTGGGCTGATGAGCAGTCTGGAAATTCCTGACACTCTGCACCCCTTGGCTGGCAGGGCTGAGCTCAGTTCCTGCTGAAACCACAGCAGTTGTGCTCCAAAAGTACTGAGTGTAGGGTTAGAATGGACTCCACCCTCCGTTCTCCATGGGGGGTGATAGCTGCCGTGTGAACGACTGCAAATTCCCTGCATCCTGACATGGTCTGGACATGATCAGTGAGCTCATAGGCTTATTAATTCTTCTTACTTCACTTACATTTTTTCACTGGAGTTTTTCATTTACCCATCCAAAATTTTAATTCTCTCAGTATTTCTTAAGCTACCCTTGGGTCCTATTATCAGCAAAAAAAAAGGGGGAGCTAAGAATAATTTTGCTTACACTGCTGGGGTAGAAGTCAGTCTTTGGCAGCAAAGATGTTTGTAGTTCTACTAATGCAAAATTACTTATTTAAAAAAAAAAAAAAAAGAAGCAATCAGTCAGATCTCATATGTCCCCAACTAAATGAGAGTTCATCCTCAACACCCTCTGTCTACACAGCTATTTCCTGGCAGACGTTTGAGGAGACATCACACCTCGCTGTGAGAATGTTCGTAGATGGCATCTAGTGAAGGGAAGGGAAGAGCCAAAAAAAAATCCAGCAGGCCCTGTATGCTGGACTGTTCCTCAGGGCAGCAGCTAGACTGATGTGTCCAAAGGAGTCCAAGGAACAAGGCCGATGCAGTGTCCACACTGTTGGTGTGGAAATGACTGAAATGATTATGTTCAAGCAGCAGTAGAGCTGCTGCCCATGCTCTGTGGAATAGGACCCTTTGGAACACAGCCAACAGAAATGTGTAGAGAGAAAGGGAAACACCTTTGTGGCCCAGCTGTGACCAGAGAAAGGGAATTTAGAAATCACTTGCTTCTATGGAGTCACCTGTTTTAATTTGGGTCTGTTAAGCAACGTTCTCCCAACAGGAATTAAGGGTATGTGTCAATAAAATCAATGAGCATCTGCAACTTGGGCTGGTCAATAAAACTTCCATAAATGAATCACTAGAGTTGCTTCAGTAGAATGCAGCAGCTCAGAAATGAAATGCTTTTAGGAGCTACACAATTAACTGATAACCCAGGGACTCGTGAATCAACTGCATTTATAAATATTTAGCCTTACTTAGTCAAGTCAGCACAGGTCAGAGCAGAGTACCTAAAGTCTGTCCTTTCACACCTCTCCCTGGGTTGTTAGGAAACCAGAGCACATGGACCTTGAATCCTCTGCTCAGTTTTGGGTCCCTTATTACAACGAAGACCTTGAGTTGCTTGAGTGTCCAGAAAAGGGTAATGGAGCTGGGAAAGGGTCTGGAGAACAAGTCTTACAAGGAGTAGCTGAGGGAGCTGGTGGTGTTTAGCCTGGAAAAAAGGAGGCTCAGCAGGGACCTTATTGGTGTCTCCAATTACCTAAAAGGAGGTTGTAATGAGGTGCAGATGAGTCTCTTCTCACAAGTAACCAGCAAACGGAGGAGAGGAAATGGCCTCAAGTTGCACCAGGGGAGGTTTAGATTTGATATCAGGAAAAATTTGATATTAGGAAAAATTTCTTCACTGAAAGTTTGGTAAAGCTTTGAAATCAGCTACCCTGGGAAATTTGCAAAAGATATGTGGATGAGGACATGGCTTACTGATGAATATGATGCTTGCTGCTGGATTAATGGTGGGTTCAGTGATCTTAGAGTGATTCTATGATTTGTGAGGACAGCACACCTGCCTGAGAAACTAGGTGTGCAGCCATAGGAAGCTTCTGTCTTTTACTGGTTTTATATTTTTTAATAACTTTTTACACTGTATACTTTCTTGTTCAAGCACTGAAAGTGAGGCAGGGCAGATTTATCCTGAAGATAAGGCAAGTTCTGTGCCTCACCATTTGATATCATGCAGCCCTTAAAGCAGCAAGTGACTCTACAACACCCTGCCTACAGCCAGGAAGGGGCACTGCAGGGATGAGAAGCAGAACATTTAGGAATGATGGATGTTTCTCCTTTCCTGGTTTCCTAGCGAATTTTTCATTGCAAGAATCTGTAACCAGCGGGTTGATTCAGTAAGCAAAACAAAAATGAGTCAAAACTGTTGGATGGCAGTGCCACCATCTTGGCTCCAGCTCCAGGAAGTCTGGACTCTAAAAAAACCCCAAAACTTGCTTTCCAGAAGCGAGAACAAAAAAAGAAAAAGGAAGTAACACATAGAAAAGAAGTTAAATGCCCCCACAGTGCTGGCACACATTTGTGAGGCTCAAAGACATATCAGCAGCAAGACAGGGGGCTGTATCTCCTGACAGGACTTTAGGTACCCACCTAAGAGGGGCTGTGGGTAAAGCAGGTGAGGGCAGTTAGAAGCCTCATCAGAGAGCCATGAGGAAGGAGGGGTTTTACACAGGTTGTATCCTGATCTCCCAGGCCACCCCCCAAATCAGCTCTTAGGGTTTCCACCTGGAGACTCCCTCTGAAAACCCTGTGCGAGGCTGCTTAGTGTGGTCATGGGTGTATGTGAGGGTCAGGTTGTTGTTCCATTCCCAGAGATGGTGATGTGTGAGGCTGGCCCAGCCTGGTCCAGGTGAAGCACCAGGAAGAAGCAGCAGCAGCGGGAAGCAAGTGTGTGTCAATCAGTGGCTGGCATTGCAGTATCATTAGGCAGAAGAGGTTAAAAATAGGATTTTGCAATCTAGCGAGCGGAAATATCAACCAGATGGCAGAGGAAGGAAAGAGATGCTATTCCCACCGTCTAGGTAAGGATTTTTGTTAAATTGTTCAGCATCAGAAAGCTGGAGAGGAAGAAGGTGCTGTGCAGCCCTGTGCCTTCAGAGAATGGGGGAGGCCTGGGCTCTCTCAGGGAGCTGATGCTTTTCTGTCCCTTGTGGTGTGGCTCATGGGGAGCTACTGTGGTCCTGCCAAGTGTTGTGTTGAAGGTGTGAAGTGCTGTATGCATCTTCTGCCTGCTGGGTGGGTGCTATGTCTGCTGTGGGCAATGGCTGAGAGGAGCTTCACTGAGGAAGGAAAATGCTGTTGCTCTGCCTACTTGGTTCCTGTGCACGCTGTGTGCAGGTGTGGAGGTTTGGCTTTCACTTGAAGCACAGAAGTAGCTTCTCAGCCAAGTACTGGTAGGCCTGAGGTTGCTCAGGTCAGGTCCCACGTGTTCTGTTCTGGTATGTCATGGAGAAAGTCTTGGCTGGGGAGCCCCAGTGCCAGGTCTTATCCTGCTGGCAGGGACAGCCTGTGGCCAGTTCAGTGTGTGTGACAGTAAGCTCAGGTTGGTTTTTGTGTTACCGTGTTTATAGTGACTTATCCAGTGGTAAAGGGGGAAACCTGCACCTGTTGCTATAGAGAGGGACATGTCTCCTGTGTCTGCTATCCCCTCTCCCTCCATCTGCCCCATCCCCCCTGCTCAGTGCAGAGTTTGTCACTAAGCATACAGTGAGTAGATCCAAAAAGTTATTGTAGGATGAGCAATATTTTCTTATCCAGTTTAAGTTGTTCTTTACATTAAAATTTTCATGTGACAATTTGGACCTTGTGTTTACCTGAAATAAATCCTGGTGATAAGGAAGCGCTTCGTCTGCTAGTAAGAGGTAAAAAAGGAAGTTGCCAGTGTTAGCTCCATTATAACATTCTGTATCTCTACATCTTTCAGATACTTATCTGTCATTTCCTCCACCTGCCCCGCAGTGTGAGATCTCATATGAGGTCATGATGTGAACTGCTGCAATTGTGGGGTTTGGGGCTGTCCTGGGACCTGTCAGTTGTGCAAAAGGCTCACAGTCAGAAAGAGCACAGTAAATTAGCTCATACTTTGAATTTACTTCTTATGGCTTTCTTTCTCTGAATTTATAATGGATTCGTTCTGTAAAAGTGAAGTTGTATAGTGGTGTGTGAAAAGGTGCTCTGATGAAATGACTGTTGCCTAATGGAATCAATACAAAAATATCTGATATTAATTTTCCAGCTACTATGACAGAAAATTGTGGAAGGAGGAGGGATCCTCTTGCAGATGGGCAAACCTTATGACTCCCTCAGTTATCCCCCACTTAAAAGCTATCAATTTAGAGCTGTCCTGCGTATTGCCCTGTGAATTGAACAAGCCTTTTCAGTCTTTAATTAAGGGTGACAAACTCTTTGAACATCACAGCATTCATCTGTTCATGTGTGGAAAGCCTGGTATAACAAAAGAATTTAATCAAACTACAAGCCTAATAAAGACTACATTGCCTGAACTAAATGATGTTATTGCTGCTGCAGCTCATAGTTTTACATTTAAAAAAGCGGGTCAGAGTGTTCATTCATCTTGATTAGCAATGCCAACCTAATTACTTCTGGAGGAAACAGTAATTAGCTGGAGTCTCACCTCATTAATCATGACATTCTTCTAGCAGACTATTTTTGTCTGATAAATGGCTTGGATTGGAACAAGGTGTATATTTGAATTCTAGTTAATTGTACACAGCTTGCTGCATAACATTTCACATTTTTATCATTTAACTGCTTCCTTCCTGTGAACCTCTCAGCCATTTTTGCAGGCTGTTCATGTTGAATAAAAGGTGAATGGCCCACATAAGATAAGTCAGCTTTAATTATGGACAGAGGAAGATGAAGGTGTGTTCCAGCAGCAAGGAAATGGTGGAGTCCCTGCCTGCATAGGAAACTAAAGGCATTTTTCTGAGGCACAAACCAGTGTACAGCCTCTATTTCACTGACCCTGGTTACTCTTAACAAAGGCCTGGGCCAAAATTTTCAATGGGGAATGGTGATTTAACACATCCTTGCTCTTAAAGCCAAGTTCCTGGGGGTGTCTCCATTTAGGTACCTTGAAGTCAGTGCACCTAAATTCCCTTTCAATTCTGGACGTTTTAACTCACAAAAGGTGTGTGTCTTTAGAAACTTAGTTCTGTATTTAGTAAGGCTAATAAGGATGCATGTGCTGGGTGTTTTTCTTCTTTGGAGGGGGCAGGAGAGGGAGGTTGTGTTTTGAAAAGTTACTTTAAACAACAGAGATGCTTCTTAACTTTACAAATCATGACTGTCTTATTCATCTGAACTTTAGGAACTGTAAAAGAGGAAGAGCCTGGAAGTCACAATTCCAGATTTAGTTTACTGAAGAAACTATCAGGTCCTAATATTCTAGTGAGGATGGTTATGGCTATGTTAGTCCGGGAACATCAGATTTTTCAGAAGTAGTAAAATAAATGGATCTTTGGATGTATGCTTATTAAACCTATGCTAGGTGTGTACTACCACTGGTCTGCTGTGAAGAAAGTTCTACTGCAATGGTTTTAATTTATTTTTTGTATGTATTGAATATAGGGTTTATGTTTTCCTTACTTGGAATCTGTCTTTTTTGTTGACAAGTAGTTTGTTAACCTGAAGCAATCTCAGAAGATGCACAACAAAACATAGGAAAAATAAAAGTTACACTTTCATTTTTGGTAATAAATATTGTTATGCTTGGCATTAGTCATGTGCAATGTTTTATGTTTCCAAAGCACACAAATGTGAACATCAGCTTTTTGTCTGCTTAGAATAAGTAAAGAAAATAGCTGTATTTTAGGAGTTGATCTGTGGTCTATGAGTAGCTTACCTTTCCATAAAGAGGTAAGTTTACTCTTACTACTGTAAATGGAAATTAGTAGCTATTTCTGAGTGCTTCCTACAGGAATCTTTAGCTATAGCTGCCCTACTGATTATACTGTAACCCACTCAGCAGCCATGGGGGTAGTTCTGGAACTTGCAAATTAGGGAACAAATGTTCTTGTCAGTTTTTGAGAAACCATCAAATTATTTTCATTTGAATAATGAAAAAGTAGTACTCTGCCCTGTTTATCCAATTGTGCTTTAAAGAAAAGTTTTATTGAAGTCTTCTTTTCTTCTTTCAACTACAAACAAACATCTCCCTCTCTTCCTCTCCCCTGAAAAAAAATACTTTTTCATGGAAAAGAATCTGATATAAGAGACAATATTCATACTAAAAAGATATCAAATTACAATCAGCTTCACACAGTCTTGATAAAGCAAGAAACTTCTTAACTTCTCTGCCAGAAGTATCCCTGCGTTTTTGCAGGTGTGAAATAGTTGCAGAAAAAAGGGCATATTTGACACAGGCATATGATATGTGTAAGTGACTTTTTGATATTCAAATTATTAATTTAAAAGTCTGTTTCCACAGCTGGTATTGTTTCTAATCGTTAACTTGATTATTAGGCTCCAATATGCTTTAGGCTGATATCTTTGATCGCAGGTCCCAGTTACAGTGCTATGCTAGAGGCAGTACTTGTCAGATGTTAGAAGTTTAGGAGTTTTTCTAATGAATATATACATATAAATTAATAAAACCTGGGTAAGTCTCTAATGAAAATTGTAGGCTTGTTTGCTGGCACATTGCTTGTGTAGATATCACCCACGTGTCATAACTTCAGTCATGGATCACTTCTAGGTGATTCCTCCTATCTAGAGAAAATTACTTTCTGATTTCTAATAGGTTAGGAGGAACTCATAGTGAGTTTTTAATACTTAAGTAGTACTTCTGACATCTCAAAGGAATTTATAAACAATTAATTATGCCACTCCTTCTCTTCTGATAGAGGCTGGGGTTACCATGCCCTGCTTAGAGGAGGAACTGAAACCTGAGTTGATTCAGGACAGCTTTCTCAAAAGGAGGTTAATGTACACAGGGCTCAGAATAACCAACCTTGTCTCTTGCTACACATAAAAAAGCTCTGTAACATAAAAAAGCTTAGTAACTTAGTGAGTTAAGTGCAGAGCTGAGAGTAGAACACCACAGTCCTCGTTGTCCGCTCTTTTTCCCAGCCATGAGATACAGACTCAAATTTTCCCCTTGCTGTAGCTCTCCACTTCCAGTAGAAGAGAGACTCTTTAGTCAAAGGGCCAAGCTGATGTGTTATCCCAATATTACACAATTTCTCACCCTGAAATCTGGGGTGACCTGCTCACTGCTGCAGAGCTGTAAGTAACACTTGAGCCTATTTCCAAATTTCTTATTTCATTTTTTGTTGTTGTTGTTGTTTTTGTTGTTGGGTTTTGTTGTTGTTGTTGTTTTTTGGGTTTTTTTTGGTAATTTGTCTGGATTCTCTTTTGGGAGGCCTGCAGTACAGAACACTCACACCATGCTAGTAATCTGCCAGTCACAGGATTCAAGTGCCATTTTTTTGGGTATGTTATATAGGACATTGCAAAGTTCATGTCAATCCAGTCCTGTTGTTACCTCATTTAAAAGGTGGTCCCAGGCTCAGGTATTGAAGTCTCCCATAAGCTCTGCCAGGGTCACATCCTGTGTTGGCCTTGAAATGCTTTTTAGAATGTCCTGGGGAAAATCTTCAAAAATAAAAATTCAGTTACAAACTGCACAAAATTATTCAGAATTGCCACTGCTTGGTAACCAAAAGACAAAAACAGATATAGAGTTTCTAGCTGGCAAGAGAGATGGAATGAATGTGTGCTTTTAAACAAGAGTAAGGGAGTTGAGTGCTGTGATTTCTACCACTGCCTACACCCTTTGATGGCTCTGTCCTCTGGCTAAAATTGATTACATGACCTTTAAGGGATGCCTGCAGGTGTCTTTACTCTCATCCATTGCCATGGCTGAACAGAAAGGCAGCAGAAATTATAGCAAACTTTTGAGTAATTTTACTTTTTTTATTAAGTATTATTATTTTTTTTTTTTACCAGAATAAGGTGGACAAAAATGGTTCTGTTGGAAACTGGTTTGTGGGGAAAAAAAAAAATCATAATGTAGAGGCACAATGACTATGCATTAAAAATATGGATCTCTTCCAGGTACAACCATACATTGGCATGAAGATTATCAGACTTTCAGTATAAGGCACTCTTTTGGAAAAGGCAACTTTTGTGATATTTCTGTTTGCTGAAGACTAGCTTGTGCCTCCTAATCTTATATTGGTTTGAAGTTATCTAACCCCCATCAGAAAATACACATAGTAAGAGAGAGATTTAGAAAGTTTCTAACACATTTTAAAATAAGATCTAAGGCACAACCTTATGATTGAAAGATTAAATTCTGCCCTAGCCAGTAAAAATAGATTAAAAACATGGGAAACTATTTTAAGCACAGTGTTGGCTGCACTAGACAATTTTGGTTAGGTCTGTCTCAGTCTTGTCAGGGATTAGCATAGTCCAGAAGGCTGCAGTCAGTATGCCAAAAAATCGTTATGGCAGGGGCGATAAAGTATTAAAAAAATTATAGAAAGCCAAGGTCTATAAATAAAATGAGACAGTAAACCTGTACCTGGAATCTAGAAGTAAGATAAAGATAAACCTTGGAAACTTGTCACTGGTGGAAAAAATAGAAGAAACTCTCAAGGGCAGCATGCAGTCCTTTTGAATGCAGTAGGAATTCTGCCACTTCCATCTTTTTGGCCAGGATTTTTTTCCTATGGAATAGGCCCTCAGCTGGCACACGCTGCTGCAGTTTGATGGTTTTCCATGGAATTATGACATGTTTTGAACAATGAAGAATGGACTCAGTCTGAGGCTTTGCACCTTCTGCAGACCTTCATATCCTTGTGAGGAAGTTGGATCATTGAAATTTTACAGGGCGGACTAAAAATGAAAGCCCCTTGCTGCTCTAATAACTTTCACTGGCAACAGAAAAATATTAGGCTAGGCTTCAAATGCTTGTTACTCTTATTTTTCCTTTTTGATTTTCTGTTTGCCTGCTTTTCCTATGGGATAAAAATATCAATTTGCAAAGAATTTTCAGGTGATCATGTTGTTTTAACAGCCTCATCTGTGAGTAGACCCTCATAGGCTATACACTTAAAAAGATGTGGTCTCATTCCCAAGGTTTTCAAAGTCATTGTCCGAGGGAAAAGATGTGGATGTGTCCAAAGAGTTTGCCAGGACAGAAAATTCAATATCTATGAGCTTATATTTATTCAGCTGACAACAGTCAGAAGTAACTGATTTTAACATTGTGGCTTTGGGAATATATAGCAGCTTGAGAAGAGAAACTTTTCAATCCAGGTTTGTGAAATCCCAGAGAGCTACTACCACCCATTTCTGGTGGTTTACTACTGTTCTGAGGACTGATGTAATTGTTTCACGTCAGGCATCATTCACAGAGAGTATGTTATACCATGAACTGCTAGGGAAATTCCTGGTGACTGTTCTCTCTCTAATAGTATATCTTGGCTCAGGCTTTTCTCTATTAAGTAATGAATATTTTCAGTTTTTCCAGGAGGTGCACAGAGGTAGGGCTTCTGCAGCTCTTGATGTCTCATATGCAAAATGTTCCTATGTATCTTCTCTCATTCTGACTTAGAAGCACCTCAGAGCCTCTGCCATACATTTGAATTTTGTCTTGATTTGGTTATTCTATTCATTTGTAGACAGTGTACTGTAATTATTTTTTGCCCCAGGGGTTTGTTTGTACTGAGTCACTGAAGCTGAATAGCCCTTCCTTATGCATATTTTCTTTGCAGACATAATTTGCTCACTTGATTTATTATGGTGTTTATGCTACTTATGTTTGATCTTGATTATAAAAAAGTGCTCATTGTTGCCCTGAGTTGTAGATAATGCTTGGCATCCATTAACAAGATTAATTTAAAATATAATTTTTGACTGATCTGTTAAAGAGGTAGAAGAGGTGGTGTAGGCTGAAGTGTTCTAAATGAACACTTTTTTTCCTGGGATTTAGCATGCTGTGGAACATGCACAAGTCATAGTTTCATGCTGTTTGGTTTAGCCACTGCAAACGTGGCTGCAGTTGAGTATGTGCCCATGCTTGGACCATAAAAGCACTTGGTGAGGAATGAGTGGGACAGGAGATCTGAAGGAAATCATACTTCAGTCAATACACTGGGCAACCCTGAAGGGCTTTGGACTTGTTTAAACTGTCTTGCAGGAAGTTGGTCTGACATCATGGTTTCATGTGCCACAGCATTGCTGGTACCTGCTGGAGGGAAGCCTCGGTCCCTGGGACTGTGCGGCCCTGCCCTCTCCTCTTGCTGCCTCTGGGGCTCACAAGAGCTTGGTACTCAGCAAAAAGCTCTTTTTCTTTTGACTGAGTTAGCTTTCTGTCAAAGGGGTGATTCACACTGGCTCCTGGAAGGGGTCAGAGGACGTACAAAAGGAATAGGAAATGGACAACATCTGGGATTGGATAAGAAAGGCCAATAATGTTTTTGGATGAAGCTCATCCTCCTGTGTTGCTGGATCAGCTCACAATACCGTAGTCCCAAGTTAGTGCTTGGCCAGGTCAGCAGGTGAGCAGCACCTGTGCAAGGCTGGTGATATTTTGCTGCTTGAAATTCTAGCACTGTGAAAGGATCTCTAGGGAAAAGAGAATCAGGGTCAGACTGCTGCAGTCCAGCACTGGGAGTTAAATTCACCTCAGAGAACTCTGCTGGGTTACAGAAACTTGACCCAGTGAACCTGTCTCTTCTGTGCAGTAATGCTGCCTCACACAGCCATGGCCTCTTTGCAGGACTGGAGCAGCAGGAAAAAAGAGGAGCAAAAATGAGAATGAGGGTTGGCATGTACAGATTTGTGTATCCTTGTATGCATCTGGTGTAACTAAATGTTTGTGTGCAAGGCACATACGATTTTGAAGTGTCAATTTGAGTTTGGGTAACATTCAATAATCTCTTTTTATTCCCATTTAAAATTCGGCTTAATTAAATTGTGCAGAGTGTTCCCACAATGAGTATTGTTTCTAAGCTGTGTGTCTCCTTCAAATTCCCAGTATAAACAATCCTGTAAATAGGTAATTAAAGCCATCTGCTTCTTGGTAGCCTAGTTACCTTTGCAGCATCATTTACATTTTTCTCCCCTTTAACTCAGGGAATTAAACTGCCATAAATTCTTACTTTAGTGGATGAACCACTACAAAATAATGCTTATGGCACATAATTTGTCAAGAAAAGACATATTCTATTGAATTTCTCTTCCAAATAAACTGTTCTTCATGGCTGCACAAAATTTTGCTGTCAGATGTCAGACTTACCCATAAACTTTAATCCAGCACAAGATACTCAAAATAATGTTTCCTTACATTCCTCCTTTTCTATGAAAATGCTGCTTTTTATCGTGTCATCAAGGGTAGGTACTGGTGTCTATGGAGCTATTTTGGGCTAAGAATCTGGCCCTGTTTTTTAGATCCATTTCACAGAGGAGTAAACTGAAACTCAAGTTTTGAAGTCATTCTTAGAAGTGAATAAAAACAGAGTTCTGTCTTGTGGTCACCTCTTCTAAGTGAGGAAAAATGAACCTCTTGCAGCAAGATTTCCCTGTGCTCTAGCTAGAAACACCAGCAGCAGGGACTTGCACTCTGAGAGGGAGGTGCAGTTTACTTTGTCCCGATAGTAGAGGAGGAACAATGTCTTCTGAGTCTTCATGTTATTTCGAGCTCTTGCAAACTTCTGTAAGTTATTTCTTTGAGAGGAGAGGCATTCTCTGCCTTCTTTTTCCCCCTCCTCAAAAATAGTGAGTTCACTGCTAATTACTCACCTGGAAAACTCTGGGACAAAATATTATCATATCCCATCTGACTGGTATGTTTAAAAAGCAGAGCCTGCTTAAAAGGAAGTAGGAGGCCTCTTGCCATCACAAATGATGCAAACACCGGGTAAGTAATCCTCATTGTATTAATAACACTTTCTGGAAAACCCTTCACACCTGAGCAAATCGCAGTTGCAAACACAAAGTAAAGCTATTTGAGCTCTTTAGTCACTTGAAATCTTTTAGAGATCAAAGCAAGCAACGTTGTTGCAACACTTGCTGTTAAGGGGGTTTATTCTGGATCTGGGAAATTAAAACCAGACCAAAAAACCATAAGAAAGCAACAAGGTTCTGTCTGTGACCTCGGGTTTTCTTTAAAACTCAAATTATATCTTGCTGGTGAAGAGAGCTGGTTGCGCATAAATATAACAAATAACTTACTGCCACTTTAGGTTTATTCAGTAACTAATTAAGACACCTAAAATAGTGGGCGAATGCCTTTCGGCAAAGAACTTAGCACTGCTAGTTCTGGTTATTGTCTAAGGATGGTGACATGACTGGGCAACCTAAATATGTATAGTCTTAATCCTGAGATAGTAAAACATCCTCCTAAATGGAAGAAAAAAAAAAAAAAAACAACGGAAAAGTAAGCTTAATTATGGGATTCCTTAGTTAATACAAATAACAACCATTTTATGGGTTTATATGGTTACATCATTGGGAGTTAAGACACTTGTAAAATAATATTACATGACTGATACGTTAATCCTACACTGTACAATAATACCCTACATTTGTCTTCTTTTGTTATGACCAATTGAAGTTTGAATTATGCTTCGTTTGCTCTGCAGGTAATACAAAATTAGCTTTTGGATTTACATTTTAAGAGCTTGTTCGTAATTTTTTAGTCTGCAAGCACCTGGCATTTGGTTTAAAGAAAATCGATCTTCAGTTCCAGTGGTTATGGTTTAGCTTAGAAATAGGTGGGGAAGAGAAAACCCACCAAGCAGAAAATATTGAAAGTCCTTTTGGGATTTAACCATAACAGAGTGACTTGAAGAGGGTGGAGTTTCTCCCAGGAGAACAGGCACATCACTGGCCTTTGGCTGCGTGTGCAGGAATTGCTTGCAGGGTGGGAGAGAGAGAGAGGAAAGCGGGGGCAGTGCAGAGCTGGCTCAGAGGTTCTGAGGAGGAGCCTCCTCTGTGCAGGAAGGCTGCCATGGACCATTAGGAGTCCTTGAAAGGCAGGCAGGAGAGAGTAATTTCCCCCCTCCCCCGCCTGCAATTTTGAGATCCATACCCTAGAAATAAAAGCTGCATTAAGAGAAAAGAGTTCTTCTTACTGTCAGTAAAGATAAAATACTTGCACTGAGGGAGTGAAGGGTGCTCTCCCAATGAATGCCACTTCTTCCTTCCTGGGTAAACTCTTTGCTGTGAGGGTGGTGAGGCACTGGCACAGGCTGCCCAGAGAAGCAGATACCACATCCTTGGAAATGTTCAAGGCCATGTAGGATGGGACATTGAGCAACCTGCTCTGGTGGGAGGTGTCCCTACCCATGGCAGGGCAATGGGATGAGATGATCTTTAAGGTCCTTTCCAAAACGAACCATTCTGTGCATCTATGATTGTTGCTGGAGAAGATGGGATTCTAGGAAAGATGAGGTAATTTCAGTTGAGGCCAGGTGCAGGGGGTCTGTGTCAGGAAATACTGTTCCTGGTGAATAGGGAGGAATTCATGTGCAAAACACATTTTTATTTTTGTCAGGGCTGGGAGCATCTTCTTTTCATATTCAAAGCTGAGATTCCATTGGAAATGCAATGGAGGGTTTGCTTACCTTAGGAATATTAGGAGAAGCAATTAGTTCATAAAACACCCCGCAGACAAGAGTTCCTTTATAAATCCTACCTCTGTTGTTATCCTCACCAAGAACACTACTGAGATTCCTATTTGGTTTGAGAGCCATACCTTCAACAGCTATAAATTAGCACAGCTACACGCTTTTCAGTGGTGCTACTTTTAATTCACATTTGCAGAAAATCTGGCTTCCTTGATTCAATTATGCTACAAACTTCCTTCATATGATTCCTATTTAAAGACCTTCTTGTATTTACAGCCAAAGAGTTTTTCTTAATGACATCCACAAAAATATATGGGCCAAAATCTGCCTTTTGTTACCTCACTGTGAATCACAGTCATTGTATTGCTGTCAGTAAATTTTATCTGGTCTCCAGCTGTGTAGCTGAAAAGAGTTTGATCCTGCTTGTCTGTAGACTTTCCAGTGTGGGCTTCTGCAAATATTTTTGCTTTGTAACCAGTGAGCGTTTTCACATCAGTGTAGTAACCCTGACTACAGTGGAGCTATGCCTGTTTACACTTATTTTCACTGAATTCGTGTAGAGATACTTGATATTATTTTATAAATGATCATAAATGATTGCAGGTTTTAACTAGAAATCAGATAAATTAAGGTCTTTTAAGCAGGAGCTTTGGCTTCTTTGAGGGAATTGTGTGATTAAACTTGCTGGTATAAATTGTATTGTCTTCTGTATGTGAGAGAGAAAGGCACTTTTTCCAGCAGTTCATATTCAACGTAATTTTCCACCAAGGAGACTGCAGCAGCTTGCCAGAGTTGTCACACGCCTTGCTGTCTTTGAACTTCTTCCTTGGAAGCTGCTGAAATCCTTCATGCGACTGCTCCACTTGGGCATAATCCAGGAAGAGCTTTCTCCAGCTGTTTTGGTTTATTATGTATCGGCTCCCAGAATTTGAGATCACAAGTCAAGCAAAAAGGCTAAATGTAGATGCACACAGAACAGCCAGCACTCCCTGAGTCTGTGCTCCAGGAAGCCCCCCTGACCTGTTCTCAGTGCTAACGTTCCTCAAGTTGCTTTCCAAACCCCTGGGATTTGGGCTGTTGATGATAACAGGCCAACAAATGTCATGCTGCATTTATAGGGCGGAGGAAAAGCAAGCAGTAAAAAACCCTTCTTTTCCTCTATGTTTGCTGTAGAGGGAGAGGAACCCATTCCACATATCCTCCCTCACAAGCTAGAAATGAAGTGCTAAAGCTAAAATCTTGGCACTTAAGAAAACAGGAAAGAAGGAGGCAGAGGTCCAACACAGTGAGATACACATCTTTGCCATAAGACTATCCTTACTATTGCATTTGGTCATTTATGTCCATTTGTATGTATTGGATATTCCTTTTGTACAAATTTAGGACTCATTCAAGCATTCAAGCTCATCATGTTCTTATGGGAGACATGCTCCTACTTTCAATTTTATAAGAAAAAAACAGTATCTTATTCCTAAGGCAGAACTGTCAGATAAAAAATATGATTGAGGTAAGTGAGGTTTATGCAGGTTAGAGTGGGCTCCCTGTTGCTGTAGCTGTGGTAGGATGGCAATATGTCTCCAGTTCCCTACTGGCAGTGTAGCAGGTATTTTCTGTCAGACTACAGCATATTCTACCCATCAGTCTCCAGGTATCAGCATTCAGGTTTGTCTCAGCTTTGCTGTCTGATACTTACGTTAGTCTGGATTTTCTCTCTCTCTATCCATCCATCCATCCCTGCCTCCCCTTCTTTGCCTTTCCCCTGGTTTGCAGTGTTGTGTTGTGGGATCAGCTGGTTGAAAAATAAATAGTTGAGAGGTTGGCATTTGTTCTTCATTGCATCAGAAATCCAAGCCTGAGGCAGTGCAGAGAAATGGAAAGGTGAAGTTTGGGATGGCAATGTTTGGGTTTGGGGGGGCGCCAAAAGGGAAATGCAGCAAGGAAATGATCTACAAGCCCATGATGGCTTGCAGGCCAGCACCCCACCCAGGCCCCACCACATCTACCTGCAGTTTCACAGGATGCTCAACTGTGCAGGTGAAGAGCTGTGAACAACTCCAAGTGACTTGCAGAGGTGGGGCAAGACGAAGATGCTGATCATTGTCAGCTCCAGAAGGGTTC
The DNA here is from genome assembly GCF_003031625.1 of Empidonax traillii. NCBI lineage: Eukaryota > Metazoa > Chordata > Aves > Passeriformes > Tyrannidae > Empidonax > Empidonax traillii. The sequence goes on along the minus strand of NW_020955218.1, from coordinate 1,143,571 downwards.
AAAAAGGCACAACAAACCCTGCAAATGCTCAGTTGCACACCAAAGAAGGAACTTGGAGTTATAAAGAGATCTTGGTGTCCCTTGTCTGTCCACCTGAGCATCCTCCAGTGGATCTTGGACCTAATAGCTGGACACAAGAATTACTGGGTCCACTGGCTGGACGGATTTCTTGGCACTGCCCATCCTGGTGTTCCTGAGTGTGAGAATGAAAACAGTTTCATTTTAGTTTTTGTCATCAAAATATTATTTACCCATTCCATGTTGCTTATACAGTGTTGCAGCAGTATTTCCTAAGAGATGAGGACCATCAGTAATGGAAGATGTCAGGATTAGAGTGTTCCAGGACTTCAACCTAGTCCAGCTAAGTGTGTAGGCAGACACCTTCTCTTGCAGAAATGAACAATCCCAATTAATTAAGAAGATTCTTAAGTGCTTTCCTGAAATGTCTTGCAGGATCAAATACACTTTCTTCCTGGAGCTCTGATTTATTTTTCATTTTATTCTATCTTTTATGATATAAGAACAGTGCTTGAAAAACAGCTGCTGTGAAGACTTAAAGATCTCTATAATTCACATGTTCCAAACTCAGCAATCCTAGGATACTTATGTTCTTTTTACAAAGCTGGAGGAGGAAAGGACATGCAAAAATCTTTGAGATGCTATTAAAAAAAAAAAAAAAAAAAAAAAAAAAAAAAAAAAAAAAAAAAAAAAAAAAAAAAAAAAAAAAAAAAAACAAAAACCAAAAAAAAAATCTTCAAAGGAACAGGGGAAGTTTTATCCTTTCATAGCTCAGCAAAACTATACCAGATTTATGTAGATACTCAAGCAACTTCTCCACACTTTGAGTGCAGAATGTGATTGCCTCTTTCAGTAACATCTAAACACTATAACTTGAAAAGCTACTGTCATGTTTTTGTATGTATCATGGGGAAGCTTAGGGAAGCTAACCTTAACTAGTGTATATGCATTTTATGTGAGCTGTTGTGCTGTTTAGCTATGATAAAGTGAGTGTTTGTCGCTTGTGCTCCTCGGTGAATGGTATTTGAAGTGTAGCTGACAGAAGGGATGAGCCATGTGTAATTCTTGAAAAAAATCTTATCTCTTTATTGAGTGGAACTGGAGAGCTTCATATGTAGTGATTCTGTAGTAAGTGAAGCAGGTCTGTCTTCGAGCAAATACCTGCTTTGGGAATGGTGGTATTTTCTGACTATACACAGGAGTTTTCTGGTATGGGATATCTCTCTGTCCTGGTCTGACCTCCTAACTGTTGCAGTGCTCCTGCCTGGAAGAGCCCACATGCACACTGTGTGCCTGCCATGCATCCTAGTTCCTTGTGTGTCAGCTGCAGCAGCTTTGGAAGGACTGGACAGTCCTGGCTCAGGAAAAGGGAGGTGAACAGGGTGTGATTAAAAGTAGCAGAGAGAGGATGGGTGATTGTGGGTGGTGTAAGCCCTGTCTCCATGGGCATGCCCTCCAAAGACCTGGGAAGATATCCACCCTTAATGCTTGTAATGAAGCGTGAAGAACAGTAAGATTGAGTAAGTCTTTTTTTTTTTTCTTTTTTTTTTTTTTTTTTTCTCCCAGAACCAGGTTTTTCTGCTTGCTTTGTATGTGTCAGACAATATTTTCCCTGAGACGTATATATCCAGAGTTACAAGTCTGGGTAGGAAGCTCATACACTGCTAAACACTTTAAATTTTCTCATGTACTTTGTAGTCAGTAAAGTACTGCCCAGAAATTAAAAATTTGAACTTCTGTGCTGAAAATATTCTTTGTCATTCATCTCACCGTGGATAGGCTGCATTTTTGTCTACTTGACAGTTGTGATTAAGAAAAGTAGTGGGCATTTGAATGTAACAGGTGGGGAAAAAAAATAACCCAAACCCACTTAGCAGCAAACACAGATCTGGAATCCAGGTGCAATGAAGAAGAACATCTTTTTTTTTTTTTTTTTTTAACTGAAACTGTTCCATCACTTTGAATTTTGATATCTGCATCCTTAATCTAATGGAAAGATTTTACACTTGGGTAAATAATATCTCACTGGGAACTTATGGTTCTAATTTACGGCTTCACCATTTCTTTTTTATTCCTGATTGCAGTAGTTCAGCTCCTTTTGTCACAATTTTTTTCTGTGTTTACAGGGTTGAATTCTTCTCTTGTAACTAATATCTCCCAAGCCCATATGGTAATGTAGACGTGCTAGCACTTGCTTTCCCCCCCCCCTATTTTCCTGTGCAAGATAAGGCCATCCCCCCCATCTTTTTGCAAACTATGCCAAAGCTTTTTCTGTGCTTGTGTGATTTTTTTAAAAAACATTTTACATTTATAAGGAACAGCACAATGTAGAGGACAAGCGCAGGTTCTGAATGTGTGAATTGGTACATTTTTCCCTGTTTTTCTGCTGATGGGCTGTTGTATCTTAGACAGTTCTAGAATTTTTATCATAACTTCACATTTGGTAGGAAAGGCTTCCGACTTATGAGCTGCCCAGGGCCCATAAACACAGATTTATATACTTATTTATACAGTGGGCACCAGTCATGGAGTTTTACCTTCTGATGTACTTTCATAAATTTAAAACCACAGTATACTGTTGCTTAACTTCCTTATTGGAGGACTAAAGCATTTTCCAATGTAAAAAGACCCCAAACCACTGAAAGTAATTTCAAGGTTGGGTTACTAATATGTCTCTGCATAGAGGCTTCTGGGAGCAGGGATTTTGGACCTGTGTTTCTATGTTTTCAAATAACTCACTATGTATCTGAGAAAACTCTTTGTGTTAGTTGTGCAATGAGGGCTCTAAATTATGAGACTAAAAAGCCAACTTCACACATGTCATTTACTCCTTCCTGCTTTATTTGCTTAAGTTGGTCAATTTTTGCCTTCACCTCAAACACTGCTTCTGTGCTTACCAACCAAAATTTTACTTCCATGTGGTTGACAGAATAACCATAAAAAAAGTGTATTGCTGCTGTGAATTTAGATAGTTGTTTCCAGTGAGGTGTTTGTAGTATTCCCTTGTCATTGTCCTTGCTGATGAAACAGTTGTTGGGGCTGGAATTACTCCCTCTCTTTAGTGTGACTTGCTGCCACAAAATGAGCACCACATGTTGTATTTGGTTTAATGAAGTTCTCAGTGTGTTATCTATGTCATTATTCCTTCTATAACCTATTTGTAATATTGCAAAATTATATTAGGAAATTGGAAGGACTGAAGAGTCCATGAAGATGGCAGAGCTGCTGCTCAGAAGCAACGAGCAAAGCCCTGTGGGTGAGGTTTGCAAGCCCTGGCTTTTTGCCGTATCAGCTTTCTTTAGGAGACAGTACAAAACAAAGCTTGTGCATTCTGACTGCTCAGGGACCCAGGGGAAAAAAATCTGCTACAAAGGGATAGGACTAGAATGGACTAAAAATTTTACTGTGGCTGAAATCAGTTGTAATTAGTAGTTTGCTTTTCTTTCTTGGCCTGACTCTAGAGGTGTGATCCTGTACATAACATTTTCTTGTCTTATAGGTAAAAAACCCTTGTTTCATGTTTGTCTTAAGAGTGGATAATGTTCAGCTCCCTGGCTTGCAAAAATGTTATGCAAAACATTTCCTGTTTTCTGACTAGCTCTAGTTCTGAGCTTGGAGAAAGCTTTTGGCACTTCTCATCTGAGGAATTCAAGCAGCTTCCCAGGATGCCTCTATGACCTGCTTAATATACAGGGACTTGGAAGCAAAAGTGGATGTAAACCAGGTTTTAGGGAACAGGCTTTACAAATGGCTTGTTTTTTCTGCTTAGTTTGCCTGAAATTCAACAACTGATATGCTTTTCAGAGTTTTTCACAGCTTAGGTCTTGCATTGACTACTCTTGGTGGCAGCAAACTCTCCACTTCAAGCAGCTGTTTTCAGGTATTCTAGTTGGGCTCTCAAAAAGTAAGGGACATCCCCCAGCTCCAAGACTGTTTGAAAATGTAGCACCTAAGCCCTGAATGAGTTGGGACTCTCTTATATGTGTGTATGTGCAGCTTTAAGAGCTCATTAGTTTGTCCTCTATTACAAAAAAGCTATTTTTGTGATACTGTAATTCTAGTCCTACTTGAACCAGAAGTACAGAAAATCTCGTTCTCACAAGAAATGAATAATTGCAGTATTTCTCTACTGATTTTTAGAAGAGAGAAGATGTTGGGAACATGCTCTGTTAAGCTTTTAGATGTGTATTTAGGAAAGTAGAAACCTTCATGCTTGGTCCATTCATCACTGGATCTTACCATGGCAGGCATTTCAGCAGCAATTCCAGAAACTCCCAAAGAGACAATTGTAGCACAGTCCTACCCATAAAAGACTACATCTCTTCTTCCTTGCTTGTGAGTGATGGATGGCATAAACCTCAAGACTTTACTTACTCATACAGGCTTTAACATCTGTGCCGCAGTGACACTCGTGGCAACGCACTCTGTAGAACAACAAAGTATTTTATTTTGCTTGTTTTACTGTCTGGGTGCTTTGCCACACCAAACCAAACATGTGGTTCAGCCCCTTGTAAGACTTGCAGATGTGACTCACTGAGATGCCTTCAGCTGTGGTGAACCAGAGATGAGCTGTGAGGCTACACACGTCGTTCCGAAGGCCAGAGAAAATAAGCTATTAAAAGCTTTCTAGGATAAGTATGCATCCCAGGCTGAAGTTCAGATTTGGAAACTGCCAGATCATTTCAGGTTGAAAATGAGGAAGGCAAAGGCAGTATGAGCCACAGAGGTGGGTAAAATAATGGTTGTGTCATTTCCTAATTTTACGAAGACGTTGACCCGTAAAGCCGAAGTGACCAGTTATAATTGATACACGGAACCTGCAAGTCATTTGAAAAGAAGAGCCTACACAATAGTTTTATTTTAATGGGCCAGAGGAGAGGAGAGTGTGTGGGTGTACAGGGGAGAACTGACACTGAGAGTGCTGCTGCAGTTCAGTCTCTTCCAGCTCCCTCCTGTGTCAATTCTGCCACTGCAGAGATGCTGGTGTTAATTTGCATATCAGTCAGAGGGTATAAATAGCTCAAAAGGGGGCTGGCATATTGCACTACACTCATTGCTCCTGAACTTGGCCCCTTGCATCCTTCTGAAGAGCTTTAATCTGTAGGGGTGACTGCTGTGTGGTGGAGCTCTGTGCCTTGCAATGGCTAAAACAGGGACAGGTGGGGAATGTCATTCACTGAATCTGCTAAATTTGGTGAATGTCTTTGACCAAATCTATTGTGAAAACATGCTGTGACAGCCCTTCTGAGACACAGAAGCACACCGAGGATCCCTATTATTATTATTATTATCTGTTTATGATTTTAATTATATATTATTAGGGCTAGGAATTTAAAAAAACTGCAAGCACTCATATCAGCTTGTGTCTTCACTCAGAAAGGCCAGCACAGGCAGACAAGTCTGTTACAAGCGTTCTGAACACAAATGACTGCCCCTCATCGCTGCCAGCCTAGGTCTTCTACCCCTCAGGTAGGGGTCTTCATGGATGCCCAAGGAATGTCCTGATGATTTGGGCTTCGGGCTAAATACAGCTATTAGATGCTTTGTGCTCAAGTGACAGACAAGCTGAATTATGAAGAATCAATGAAGTGAGCAGAGAGCAAAAGTTCTTAAGACTGGTATGGGCTAAAGTCTTGAGATAATTTAAAAAATAATTTGTGAAAACATGTCAAAGGAGGTGGGTTGCTTTTCTTAGGAATAATTTTCAGCAGCGTGTGAGCAGCTGTAAACAAATCTTGGGGGTTAGAGCAGATTGACACTGTTTAAGAGCATTATAACCACAACTGATACATTGAAAATCTTAATCCATGTCAGAAATTATAATCCATGTCTCTGCATGGCAAGGGACCTCTGGGACCTGTAAAACTGTTTTCTGAATATTGCATGAGAAAAATCATAAGTCAACTGTGTTGGTGTAAATCGTCTACATTACAAGTGGTGAGATTCTTTAATATAAGGAGCATAGAGTTTTCCTTATTTGCCCTTTGAACCTGAAATATTGCTATTCATAGTGGGTTTAGCATCTCCCCATTGTATCTTTCTAGTAATGCAGTGGGAAGTGGGGAGAATATTTTTTTTTCCCAGTAACCCCCTTTTTTCTATCCCAAAAATTTTGCAGTATTGCATGCTGGAAGAGCTGAGGTTTTGGATGAACACCTCTGTGTTAGATTTCTTATAAAATTGCAGAAACAGGCAATATTTCAAAGTCCTCTGAGATTAAAACTTTAGAAGCTTTTTTTTTTTTGTGTGTGTAGATTCCTCCTATAAGGCCTATCTGCTGAGATGAGATATATATTACATTTTAGTTTTTGACAGTGTATTTTTTGGTTATTAAAATGCTGATATTTTTCTAAGGTCAGTGTAGTTTGCTGTAGAAATGCTGACTTGGAATTTAAATAAAAACTTGGGGACTGGCAGTGAAGTGACTGTCAGGCAGCTGCCAATTGGAACCCCTACTCTTTCCATCTTTATTTTCTGTACAACTCCCTATCTATGGGTGGGATTTACTTGATTTAATTTCAGCTTTCTTGCTTCCAGTCTGAACTAGTCATCTGGATTCCCTCTGTAGTTAATGGAAAGAGATAAGCACCTCCAGGCAGTGTCTTATCTCAGAAAGGTGAGATAAATCTGCTTTTGGAGATGTGTATCCCTTCCCATTGACAACAGAGGAATCCTAGAGAGGTAGTTCAGGCTAGATGCCTATCTTTAGATGGCTGAAGTTAGGCAGAACGTTCACTGCTTATCCTAGGTGTTTTTAATTCAGACCTTCTAGTTACAGACTGACAGCAGAGGGAAGCAGTTCCTCTAACCCAATGTCTTGTTGCACCATTGCCCCCCAGTGAAGCCTCAGGTATTTCTGCAGAGGCTGGTCAGGATGTGAGCTGGACTGGGAGGCTACTGAGAGCAGCAGCTTAGAAGAGAAAAATGGGAAGATGCTCCCTGGACTGCGGCACTGGTTTAGGGAAATGCGTGTTCAGCTCTATCATGCAATTCCAGACTGACCTGGGGCTCATCTCCCTGTCCCCCACATCATTGCATGGGCAGACAATAACATTTTCCCTCTCTGGAAGGAGAGTTTGAGGAATTAAGACTGAGGTGTTAAATGCCCCCCCAAAAAAAACCTGGGAACAACATGAGTAACTGGAGAGGCAGAAGTAGGAGTACTGTGAGTGGGCATGAAGCTGCCTGTCACTAGCCCAGACTTTCAGATGCTTTTTAATAGAAGGGATCACATCCTTACAGGAATTAGAACCTCCCCAACCCATTTCTAGCACACCCCTACGACAGCTGATGCGACAGCTTACAGGGAAACTAAGGAAAAATGACTTTGAAGATGCCCGTGATGGGAGGCAGCTGCTGTTGACAGCGTGTGGCATGTGGCACTTTGCTCAGATCTCCATAGGCACCTGGGCACAGACCCCCTTGGCTCTCACCCCTCAATGCCTCCGCTGATCCAGTGCCCGGCTATCGCTGCGCGTCCCACGGATGAGAGTGTTAGCCCAGGAATTGCCGCACAGGCAATTGTTTCTCTCTCTGTGGGGAAATAAACACAGACTTTTCTTCTTAAGAATATAGGATCAGAACACACAGAAAACTAAGTGTGCGAGTATGTAAAGATTACTCCTGTATATGCTTGTTACCATTTGTTCTTGTGGCTGGAAGATTATCAGCTCTATGTCCCACGACATTATACAGTAGAAAGAACACTTTGCCACATCATCTTTTCATGTATTCTTTTTTATCATCAGGACCTCTGTAAGCCAACAAAGCTGCTGGAAACAGATACAGTTGCTTTACAACTTCCATGTATTATTCCATAGTCACAGGAAATAGAGAGAAAAAATGAGTGAAAACCAGGAATTTATGGAAGACTGTGCTTTCATTTTAATTAACATTAAAGCAAGAGCAACTGCCCTGCAGACTTTGAAAATGACAGAAATCTATTTCCCAAACCAATATAATGTGACAGAAAGCCCCTCTTCACACTAAATAAATATGGATTATAAAGATATCAAAAGCAGTATTAGGAAATTAATGAATTAACTATTACCTGTAACTTAAGAAATATATAAAATAACTGCTAAAAGTACATAAAAATGTTTTCTTGTATTCTGAATTTCTAGATTACATTAGTAATAGCCTGCTAGCTGAGATCACAATTCTTTCTTTGTAATTAAAATACCTGAGAGATGTTGATGTCTGCATAATAGAATGCATTTTCTCCCTTTACACGCTTTCTGTACTACGAGGACATAATATAACATTTATGGGGAAGCTGAAGTCAGTGGCAATGGGTAAAAATACCACAAGATGTCACTGCTAACCTGGCAAAACGGCTGCTGCTGCCAGGCTGCTAGACAACATGCTATTAATTTATAATAAAAGGTATCTGACAGCTTTATTCTGATGAATTATGGGAATCCAAAGCATAATTTCAAGTCTTTGGTTTATAAATTGTCATTGATTTTAATGTTCTTTGTAAAGTTGTGGCACGCAACAAATTTTCCTGCCAAAAGCTGTTAAATAAATAGTCATCCTTTGCTCCGAATAGTACATTGAACTTGTTAGAGTGATGAGCAGAACGAATTGATGGTTGTCCATAAACCATTTATGATAGAACGCACAGCAGCCATTCAAACAATTATTGAATGCATTTATTATGGGGTATTTTTGAATACTCAAGTGAATCGAGAGGAACAGGCACAGGTAATACAGTAGCAGTTCTACACCATTTTTCCCTGACACTTCATCTTGAGTGAAATATGGCTGGGGCTGCTGCAGGATTTCTGAGCAGCACATCTGCCTTCTCCCTGGAATTGTCTTATTTCCCAGCATAGGAGATGTGGCACTATGAAAGTATATTTCACACTCTCTGGAGACAGACAGTTATTGTACAGACAAGCTTATTTTCTAAACCTTAACTACAGACTCTGATATTTTCTCGAAAAAGCTTATAAGACAGTTAAAATATTTACAATTAGTTTTAAACTCAAATTTATCTGTTTTGGATGGTGGTATCTGTAAAGCTAAAGCTATGGAAAATGTACTTTTTTGTATGTAATGTCCATTATTAAATTCAACAGCCCACATGCAGTTACCTCTGGGAGAAAAAAAAAAAAAAAACACAACTCCAAACAAAACAACAAATTGCCAGCAAATATATTTCCAAACCTTTACCCTTTATCTAGATCAGAAGTGATATCAAATTCCTCTAGTGGCTTAAACAGCGAGCGAAGTGTATGAGGAGTTTGGACATGGAGGGACTGAAAGGCTGGTTTAAAAACAAGAATCAGGTTGCTTGTATGATACTGCTACCCAAAAATAGAAAGTGGAGGTGCTAGAAATCTTGCAAGTAAGCCTGGTAAAGTTTGCAGCACCATTTTGTAGAGACAGGGACAGATCCCCAGATTATATAAATCAATTTGACTCAAAGTTTGGGGAGGAAAAGTGGTTTACTGCAGCTGAACACAGAGAGCCAAGTATGTGTTGTCAGTTCACTAAAGCTGCATGTACACATACTGTTATGCTTGATTAAAGAAATTATAATCTTAAATAGGATTTACATATGTAAAATCTTGGCAAGGTTTCAGTTCATATGTGTAAAATCAGAAGCAGCAGAGTTCTTGCCTGGTATTTTTGCTTTTTGCAAAAGAGTAACTAAACAAGGAATTTTCTGGGTCCTACTTACTTGTGGAACTGTCATTTACAGATACGGCACATCAGCCTTAAATCTGAACGTATTTTGTCCAAGAGGGTGCCACAATGTGAGTAATGTGTACCTGTTTTTATTTTTTCCCTTTATTTTATTTTATTTTTATTTTGAAAGAAAGTAAAATGAAAAGTTTGGAACAGAAATAAAGAAATTAGAAAGTTTTTTTTTTGTGAAGCTGGCTCCTACCGACAGCTTCTCTGGAAACATTACGGCCTGACATATAAACACTGTATTTACCAACATTTCAAAATGCAGCCTATAATCCCTGTACACTTGTTATTTTAATAATGCTTTTTATTGCAAGTTACAGACAGACAAGTGTTTGAATACAGGCTACGCAGTGCGGCTTGTAGGTGCGGACAGATGCCGGCACACTTAAAAAGCTTTTAGTTGTATAGGTTTAAAATACATTTGGATTTCAGTTCTGCCAAGCTACAGCAGTGAAGGGGGAAAGATTTGTCAGTGTACATTTATGTACGTTTTTTGTATATGGGAGGCTTTGGTAAATGTGTATTATAACTGAAGTTTTATGAATGCTTTGTTAAAAATGCTGCTTGCCTTTGCCTGGTGCGAATCCCACTTCTAGCCCGCGGCGGATACCTCTGGGCACTGGAAGGTGCTGCAATGCCAGGGAAAAGGGAGATGCTTTGCTGTTTTGGGGAAAAGGGGGAAGTTTGCAGTAACACCAAATGCTTTGCCAGTAATTCCTCTGCGCTCGGGTTTGCAACTGAGGGTAGGTTTGTGCAAACCCTCTCTAAAATCCCTGCAAGAAAATACAGCTGATTTTTCCAATTTAGCATCTGAAAACTAAATAAACAGAACCTTCAAATCCTTAGACATCTAACCAACGTTAGCAAAATAAACAAAACCCACAAAGCAGACAGGTTGAGTGAGACATGATTTCTAGAATCTGTGTCTCTGAGGAGTACTTGGAAGTATTAGATCTCACTTCACTGTGCAGCTTTTAAAGGAAATGGCTGGGGCATGATCGGCTGATGGTGTAAATCATTCTTGTTTCTTACAAACTAGTGGAACTAGAATGATTTACTCCAGCCAAAGCTCTTGTTCCCCTGAATGTAGTCAGATTTGTCTGTGAGCCTTTCAAGCCGAGGGGAAAAAAAAAAAAAAAAAGAGATTAAAATCTTTCTGTTCCTGTTTTTCCCTTGCGGGGGGGGGGGGGGGGGGGCGGCAAAAAAAAAGAAGAAAAATACGAAAGGATCCTCTAACCCCCCCAAAAAAACCCTGAAAAATATTCCACACAATTTTTATGGGACCTCTGAGGACCCTGAATTTTAAAGTAATCTTTTTTGATGATTTTAGACAGACCATTAAGCTGAGGATAAAAGTCCCTCTGTTCAATATCTGGATACATTAAGCATTAGGCTTAAAATTTACAGCTTTCATTTTGACAAGGAAAATGGCACGTTTGGTCTCAAGTGCTACCTTGAACTGTTTTTCAACATTAAGACAGGTTGTCAGTCCGAGGGGAGGAGGTCTGTGCACCAGTGGCAGCTGCTGCTGCTCTTGCTGTGTGTACATGCAGGGATAGAAAGACGCGGCATTGCTGCCTGTCAAGAGCTGCAACTCGAGAATGCTTGTGTGGGGTTGTTTTTTTTTGTTGTTCTGATTTTGTTTGTTTGTTTGTTTTAAGCAAAAGAAAAATTATGCTGATCCAGGGGAAGGCAGAAGGCAAATGGGGTGTCATTTCTGACTGCAAACTGAGTGCTTCATCCAAATATTTGAAAGAATCAAAGGCACACGAAGAAGGAAAGTTGAGAATCATATTTCTGAGAAAGCTTTGGGGATTAGAGTAATGAGGAGTTTGATTTCCAGCTTCCCTGGTACTGGTATTCCAAAATGATTTTTTCTTCCCAACATCTGTGAGGATATTTTACCAAGCAGAAATCACTTTCAGTTTTGTCCTGTGTCTGAAAGAGAGAGGAAAGCAGATCTGTTTATTGGCAGTGTCTTCAGCTTGCTAATCGGGAAGATTCAGTAAGATCTGGTTATGAATCTGAGAGGAACGCTTCTGCTACATTTATTCAAGACACATCTGCACACAGCTGGTTTTAATAGTACTTTGTACAGGCAGAAAAGTGACCCCGGTCGTTTAGTAGTAGAGGATTGCATTTGCTGTCTGTAGGTATTTCTTCTTTTGAGGTTTACCAAGGCTCGCTACTTTTGGTTTGAAGGATTATTAGGACCTTGAATAATCTCGCTAATTTAACTGAAGAGCTGAGAGACAGTGATCACCCCACAGAGGATCCCACACTTGTCTTTGGAAAGCTGCAGGGCTGTCTCTGTTAGGCAGTGTGCCCAACTCGCTTGCAGGTGGCAAGTTAGGTTTGCTGGACAACATTGCAGTACAATGACTTTGTGTTTTAGTGAGGCAAATTTTGAAAAGCTTACATTAGGTTTATTTGATGATAGTGGGTGAAGAGACCACTAAGAGATGAACCTTTTGTTGCTTTGCTGAAGTCAGTGAGTTTAAGGGAACAGAAATAAATCCATGAATTAACCATCTTTGAATGAAAGTAGAACTGCGAAGTAAAACAACTGTATAAAAATGCCTCTGGGGTTTTCCCATGTGAGCAGAGCTAGCAACTGCTGCCAAGCATGTATGTCCTGGTAATGGTCACAAATCTTAGGGGGGAAAAAAAGCTTTGATAACCACAGTCAAAGTATCTCAGAAAGATCTGAAGCACCTATAAAACTCCTCTCTAGCTTCAAGAGGCAACACATGATCAGGCCGTGTAAAAACAAGCAGCATATGACTGATTTGCTGGAATTAATCTGGTTTTATTGTCTTTGTTTTTATTAACTTCAAGTGTCTTGTGATATATCTGATACTTTAAAGGAAGGACAGCAAACAAAAGGAGTTGTTGTTTGTTTATTTGTTTTTAATTCTTTTCCCTTGGAAGCAGTGAAATATTAACTCAGCGCAAGTACACTAGGCTGTTGTCTGTGATTCTTCACACAGTCAAGAGAGATTTGACCCACCACCACAAATACCACTCACATGTTTTTCAGAGACATTAAATAGGAAAATATCATCTCTCAAGTCACAAGAGAGCTGAGAAAGCGAGCCATAACAGGGTCAATTAAACAGGCTTAATTACGATGGAACTTGTGAGCGCTCGCAACCCTTTGGGTTCAGGCTTGCAGCCTGATTCAGGATCGCAGAGTGGGTCAGGCTTATAAACACTTCCATGCAAAAACTGTGATTTGATGATCAATAATTCAGAGTAGAGAACACTCTTACTGTCTCTCCTCTGTTTCTAAAGCATGATTGAAAATACCTAAATGTTTTAAAGTCAGCTGTGCTCAATGAACTGCTGCTTGGGGATGGATGAAATAGTCTCAGAACTGGCACTGGCTTGTTTTTGAGAACTGGATGAGACATGAAAGTTTTGGGAAAGGCATGTATTGTGTCAGTGTTTGCACGGGAGGAGAAAAGGAGATGGGGCATTTTGGCCTTGTTTTCTTTCCTTTGACTCCCAGAAAAGTTCTGGAACAGGTAACCAATGACATGCTGTGTAAGCACAGAGAAGTTAACAAGATGAATAGCCACCAAATGGATTTGTCAAGAGAGAATCATGTCAAACCAATCTAATTTCCTTTTGTGAGAGGGTATCTGATCCTGTGAATAAAGGAAAAGCACCAGATGTCATATTTTCACTTTGTTTAGGCTTTTGACAGTGTCTCTTGTGACATTTTGATAAGTAAGCTAGGAAACTTTATATTGGTGGAATTACTGTAGATTGGGCACAAAATCAATTAGAAAACTGAATGTAGAGAATTATCAGGGGTTTTCTGTCAAAATGAAAGGGTGGGTTGAAGGCATTCTGCAGGAACCTATCCTGGTTTAGGACTATTCAATATTTCAGTTGCAATTTGGATGGCAAAACAGAGCATGCTTATTAAATTCCCATATGACATGGTGCTAGGAGAGACTGAGAGCACACTGGAGGCCTAGAATAGAAGAAAAAAAATAATCCTCATCAAAATGGATTCATAGTCTGAAAGAAATTAAATGCCATTTGATAGAAAGAGCTGCAAGTGTCTCACTCAGGCTCATATGACTGGCTGCAGAAGTACGAGAGGAAGGGGAAAAGCCTTTGGTAGAAGTTCTATAGAAACATCTCTGAGTTACACCATGGATCATAATAAATCAATGCTATCATGCTGCTGTGAAAAAAGCAAATATTATACTGGGAAGTACCAATAGGAGTGTGGCCTACATGGCCCATGAAATTTTCCAGCTTTCTTTAGCATCTGTAAGACCTCAGCTTCAAGGCTGTATCTGCTTTTGTGTAGTGCAGTTCAGGAAAGATGTGGACTGGCTGGAGAAAATCCAGAGGAGAAAAGTGATAGTGATCTGAGGTCCAGGAAATGTGACCTATGAAAAGAGAGAAATTTAATTTTCTTCTAAGATAAAGCAGCAAGGATGGGGGGGCACGACAATGGTATGCAAGCACATAAAAATTAAGGGAGGGTGCAGGAGAGGTTGTGGGAACTCCATCACTGGGTCTCTTACAGAAAAGTTAAACACCATGAATGATACAGGAAGAGTAGATCCTGCCCTGGGACAGAAAAAGCAGCAAAGTGTGTATGGAGATATATAGATACATATATACATGCACCTCTGTTCATCCATGGTTCTTTGAAAGTGAGTATGGCGTGTTAAGGAAACTCAGGGTTAAATAAAAAAGGAATCAAAGATATGGAGAAAGAAGAATATACTCTGAGCAAAATTGTGATGACCAAAAGTGCTGGGAGAAAGGCAGGAATGGAAAGGGCAGTTTAATGGGTGCCATTATGGCTCTAACTTAGTTGGAGTTTTCCAAGGTCAACCAAGATTTTGCTCTGTGTCAATGACTTCTGTAACTCAGGAGACAAAGGGATATTACAGCTTTTTTTTTTTTTTTTTTTTTAAGAATTACACAGATCTCATCATGCTACCACTGCTGAATTCCTTTTCTGTTAAGACTATTTGAAGTGTAAGAAACCTTTTCTCTCCCAGGTGCACCCATTCTTCAGTCACACACACAGGTTCATACTCCTCTTTTTAACAGAGAGAAGATACTGGTCTGATTTCAAAATTTTAGTGCTATGTGTAGGTTGAAGCATGACTGATTTTGCTTTTTCTTAATGTTCTACCACAAATAATTGTTGTTATTTTTGTTTTATCATTCACATTTTAACTAGATCTAAAAGCTGTGTTGCACCAATCTTTTAATTTAGTTTTTCTGAGTCTGTAAACCTTCACAGATAACATGGGAGTAGCTTCTAATCACTATCTCACTCCAAACAGCAAGATGAGTGTGGAACACGGGACATAGCCAACAGGACAGATATGGGAATGGGGCAAGCCTATGCCTTCTCCCTCAGAATTACTTCCTTGTGCTTATCTTTGGAGCAGAACGAGGTGTTTTTCCCAGTCTGGGGCTCTTTGTCAGGAACCCTCTCCTGCTGCTTGCTGGGACTGGGCCAGCCTTTTATTTCAGCAGATTCAAAAAGGGGTCAGCAAAATGTGCAGGCACTGGGTCTGTAAGTACAGTCAGAAGGAAATTATCTGGGAAGTTCCTTTTAATATTGTTAATATAGCAACTAGTGGAACTAGGGGAGTGCATGTGGCAGAAGTGGCCTGGCTGATATGCTCTTTTGCTGCTGTCACAGATTGAATCCCAGGCTTAAAGGACCCCAGGGAGTTCCAATAAGGTATTTCTTAGGCTTTTATGTCTCACTGTCCTTCAAGACTTGAGGAAGACCCTTCTTCTCTCCTGTGTCTCCCCAGCACTCCAACTGCAAAATGGATGGGGCAGTCACTGGCCATGGCTGAGGTGATCTAAATCTCAGTATCTGTGTTCACTGGAAATAATGAGGAGCCCACAAAGGTGGGCTTCCTACAACCCAGCAGCAGAGATCTGTACATAAAAAATCCATAGCCATGGCGCTATTATTTAAAAATATATATGTACATATGCAAGCATTCAATTTTACTGGCTCCTAAAGCCCCTGCATGTGTTTATTCCAGTTGTCCTGGGTGTCTTGGTTTGGTGATTCTGTTCCGAGGACAGCTGCAAGCACGGGACCTCTAAGAGAAATAAGCCCGTTCCCGGGCTGGGGACCACGGCATTAGGTGGAAACTTCACAAAGACAGGAATTCAGTCATGCCTAATTGTTGACCATTTTAGTTTTGAGGAAATCTTTGGATTGACTCATTTGAATTTGGACCTTCTAGTTCACACAAGTAAAACAACAGGAGTCGTTGAGTAGTGCTGATAAATCAAGGGAGCAGTGATGTACCATACACATATACACTGGAGTAACAATAACATTTTATTTTGGGGAAGAAAACTTTAGGTCTGACAGATCTGCAGCTAAAAGATCAGTGTGGAAGTTTTAGTTTTGCGTGTTTAGATATTGCAGAAAATAATGCTTAGGAGTGTTATTTTTTGCTGTGTAATACTGATAACAGGTCTAACTTAGGTTTGACTAAGAACAAGGACAGAAAAAACAAGAGGATCCCTAAAGCAAAGAGGGCAATATTTAAAAAAACCAAAAAACCTCCTGAATTCTGTTTTCAGAAGTGACTCAGGCTCTTAGGAGTCTACACTCCACTGAATTTCAACTCACTTTTGAAAGCAAGATGAAGATGGGTTATCATCTTTGGATGGATTGCAAACACTAGGAATAAGCTCCTGCAGTTCCTTTTAAAGGCAAGTGTTGTCTGGAAGTTTTTATTTGCCATCCAATTCCAAATTGACATTTGCAGGAGAGTAAAATCAGAGAGAGTGCTAGACAGCACATGAGCCTAACTGGGGGCTCTAAATCACCAAAATCAATGATGTAAAACAAAAAGTAGGAATAATCAATTTTGTCCATCTACCCGAGTTTTACTATTTGACAGTTTTGTTCCAGCCACTATAAGACAAGTGGTCCTTGCAGGGAAACGGAATGGGAGAGGCTGGAAGACACTTCTACTCCTCAAGGTTATTTCACAGGGAAAGGGGAACCTGGAGAGAAAACTCAGCAAAAACTAGCAGAAGTGGTAAACTGAATAGAGTCTGAGGTAGGCAGAATATTAAAATGCTGAGAGGTGAAAGATCAGGACTTTTTAAATGTGGATCTCCATCACAATGTCTTTTCCATACTGAAAAGGGCAAGAGAAGGGGAAATGGTTGTGAGAATCAACATAGAGGCAGCATCCAAAATAGAGAGACAAGCTTTCTTCCAGGAAGAAAGTGGGAAGATAAGATTTTACCTTGAACTGCTTGTATTGAGATGGAACAAAAACTCCAGCAAATTAAAAAGCAGAAGAGAACTTGGAAAAAGGAGAGTTTATGGGAAATTCAAGAGGAGTGGAACTCAGGGTTGAAAAATTAGTATTAGAAACGTGGAAGTTAAAATGATTGACATATAATTAAGTGAAACAGTCAATCCTTGTCTACCTTCACTGGGATTTAAATATGTCATTACACATGTTTGTAAGTGCCCTTCCTCTATACTGTCACTGTTGTCTATTCATTTGATGAACTGAACCACTGTGAGTGTTCTAAAATTTTACCAACACCAGATTAATGAAGCCAGAAGATAAATATCTGTCTCACTTACAAACATGCCAGCTTGTCAGACTGTTATTACAGCAACCAGCATGAAACCCTGCTGTTTTTTAGGAGATGTGTTTGCAGTACAGAACTGCAGCAACTCTGGACATGACAGCAGAAGCAACAGCACATCCTCCTGTAACTTGTGTTTGAGTGAAGCCTGAGCAAAGCATTTGTCTGTCTGCTTTTCTCCTTGGCAGTGCTTTTTTCCCCCCTGATTTTATTCAATACAATATAGCTGTGCTTTGGACAAAAAAACGGGGTCAGCTAGAGGATTTTTAGTGGGCCTACCATCAGTGCTAAATAGCAAAGAAAAATTAACTTCAAAGGAAGGTGCATTTCAATAATAAAGCTGAAGAAAGGGACACGTAGAGTTTACTAAGGTCAACTAAGAGAGAGGGAGAGAAAAGTAGCTAAGTAAACTGTACTTTGCTTTTAGTTTCTAGGTAAATCCAAAGTGCAGGGGAATTAGGTTTGTAAGTTGCTTCCTTAATTATTCAGAAATCATTATTACACAGATTGAGCAGTTTAGAGCAGCATTACATGATGCAGATCTCCATCTGAGTGATTGGCTTAAATCCAGATGATTATGTGAGACACACACAACCTTACATATTATAACTAAATAAGCCTTACAATATAATTCTGAGAGAATAGGAAAAAAATGTTATTTTATGTGTGTATGAACTGAGGAAATGAGAGTATATTGCCTATGAATGCACAGTGATTCAGGCAAGAGTCCTGAATGGAAATGAGTAACGGTGACTGTTCTACCCTCCTCTTCCAGTCACTAGGCAGCTCTGCCTCTCTCAAATGCTATGTAGTATCTTCAAACAAGTCCTAGTTTTGAATATTTTAATGGGACTTTCAAAGAAATTTGCACGAGTTAAACATTCATAACCCAAAGAAATTAAAAGACTCTGGCAGCTTTGAAATTTCGGCTCTCAGTCCTAAAGATAGCAGTTGTATCATTCTTTTAAAATGCTAAAGGGGAGTTTGTGAATCTCAGTACCACAGCAGGCTGTTAGAACCACTTGTTCTTCTCCATTTCTGCTCACAAAAGCAGGATCGGGGCTGTTAGGTATCTTTTGAGGAGACCTTTCATTAGCCCAGTATGTTTTATATTGCATTAGTACTTTCACTGGGGCTTTGTTTTGTTTTATTTTGTTTTTTCTTCAGTATTACCCATCTCACTGCTTGAGGGACATGGGAAATATCTCTTCTGATGCAAATGATAACAGGGAAGATAATAGCTTGTACGGCAAGGGACATATTTAATAATTGAGAGTCTCTCCCACATCAGGTTAGTGGCTTATTGGGGGGTGCAATGCAGACTGGTATATCTGAGGTGATGATATTTACAGTGCCTCATGTTTGTGTTTAGAAGCTGGAGATGCCAGTTTTTCTGAGGATGAAAGGTGGGTCTGTGTATGTGTGTGTATTTATACATATATATGTATGTGCATTTCTGTTTATCTCAGGAAGAACACCAGTGCACTACTTTTTGTTCTAGTTTTTGAACAGCAGTAATAGAGAAACTTCAAATAAAATAGAGCCTTTACTTGCTGGGCTAGGAACTGTGCTCCTGGAAGCACTATTTGCCTGAAGAAGGGCAGAGAAGGAAAGAAGTAGCTCCTACAGGAGCAATAAAGGAGAGATGAGTGAAGAGATGAGTCTCCTGCAATCCAGCAAAGGCTCCTAGGTAGTCTTCATTTTAAGGGATTAATCACTGGCAAACTGGTGCACAAGCTGTGTGAGGCAAAAGATTTGGTGAGGGAACCTGTTGTCATAAATGTATTACTGGTAGAAAGCTCTAGTGGAAAAATTGTGTGAAGCAGGAGGAGGCAATAGCTGTGGACACTCTGAAGGAGCACACAGAGGCTGCACTGTGGGAAGGAGCAGCAGGCCTACCTGCACAAGTTCCACATTTATGTGCTTCTCATTTTCTGTGCATGCAGCTGACTTTTATGACACTTTTATGACTCATTCTTCTTGGGCACTGGCATCTACAGCGTTGCTCCAAAATCTTGTTTATGAGAGACAGCCTTTTAGGCTCTGTGTTCTAACTTTGTAACCTACCTGCACTAAATGTTGCTAGGACGCTCCTCCTGCAAAGGAGCAGGAACCACGGACACGTAGCTAACAAGTTTTGCAGGTGGTTCATGGGTCAGCCTTGGCATCATATTGCCCGTGTTTCGCCTCACCATTCAGCATAGCTTTTTTCTCTGTTTTCTTCTTGCCTGTAAAATATTTAGGGGACTTCTTCTCTTCAAGCAGGTTGAACACTATAATATCATTTCTGTTCATGGACCAGTGAGCACTCCAGCTTGTCAGTATTCAAATTACTATCAAACTGTTTAGTACCTGTCTAATTAAAACAGAACTCACTTGCTGATCTCTTCATGCTAAAGCAAATTAAATCCTAATAGGAAAAGTGATATATCACTTAGATCAAAAGAAAATGAATAACTATAACATAACCACCTCTTTTCTAATTTTTTTTCTTTTTCTTGAAGTGGGGGAGGAGAATGGTAGGCAATTCCTGTTTTCAGATAAAAACATATGTACTGTTGTAACCTTCTTACAAATCCCTGTACTAGCAAAATCCCTGCATTTTACTGTAGTGAGATGGAAATTTCCATAGCTGAAGAGAAGCATAATTCCAGGGATGGAGCATGGGGAGGGGAAGAGGAGATGGCAAATAGAGAGAGAGAGAGCATACTGAGGAAAGGAAACATAGCCCTAGAATGCTTTGAGCTGAATGTGGAGTTTTTGCAATTGCTTTGTTGACTAAAGGAGGGCCGGTGCTCCCTGTGGAAGTCCCCAGTCCTTTTGTTTGGTTCCATTAAATTGTTCGAGTGTCCTAGGGGAAGGAGCTGTCGCAGTCTGTCTGATACTCTTGGGTTATTGATAAAAATAGAATAGAGAATATCTCCTTGTTTCCAGTCTATTTGCATAGTTCTTCCTAGAGCAGAATGGTCTGTTCTTCTTCCGTCAACAAAGGCACCACTTGTCTTGGGGTATTGACTTGTTCTATGAGGCCTTCGATTATTTTCCCTTCTTTTTACTCCCTTTTTTTTTTTTTTTTTTTCCCTTTCCCTGACCCTTCCTCTCAGTGAGCTGTAGCACACTTGCCTCTGGCTAGGAATATTAATGAGCATTTCTTTTCAAGAGCTTATGCAGATTCCACTCTGTGAATCAGCTGGCAAGAGGTGCTGTCCAAGTAACTTACCCAGAGTAGTGCCCAGGGGCAGAGCCTATGAGTGCATGGCATGTCTCATTCCCCAGCCTGAGAATAAAAGGTCAAAGAGTCGACTTTCAATGTGGGGTGCCTTGTATGGCATGGATGGCTCAGAGAGAGCCCTTCAGAGAACAAAGGTTATTTAAATACCTCTAATGGCTCCTAAAAATGTAAATTTGCGCCAAGACAGAACTGAGTGGCTCAGGTGGTTCATTATTAACTGCATGAACCTTTTTCTTTTGCTGGTTCAGATCTACTCCAAGTCAGAAAAGACACAGAACATTAAAACTGTCTGAGTAGGGTTCACTAGCAGGCATGAAATTAATTTAGTTGGCTAAATGAGAGTGCATTTTTCAGTAGAATACTCTTCACCACATTGTGTGCTTCCACTGTAGATGGAGTCAGGCAATGAAAATTTCAACACAAATTTAAAAATCCTGAGCAAACTGACTCATCTGCAGTGCTGCATCCAGCTTTGGGGTCCCTAACACAGGACAAGAGGACATGGGCCTGTTGGAGTGAGTCCAGAGGAGGCCACCAAGTTGAGGAGGGGGATGGAGCACCTCTGCTATGAGGAAAAGCTGAGAGAATTGGGATTGTCCAGCCTAGAAAAGAGAAGACTTTCAGATGATCTAATTGCAGCCTTCGAGAACCTGAAGGGAGGTTACGAGAAATATGGAGGGAGGGAGACTATTTGGAAGGGCCTGGAGTGACAGAACAAGGTGGAATGGCTTCAAATTGACAGAGAGTAAATTCAGATAGGATATTAGGAAGGAATTCTTCACTGTGAGGGTGGTGAGGCACTGGAACAATTGCCCAGAGAAGCTGTGGATGTCCCATCCCTGGAAGTGTTCAAGACCAGGTTGGACTGAGCTCTGAGCATCCTGTTATAAGCAGGTGTCCCTGCCCAAGGCAGGGGAGCAGGAGCTAAATGATCTTTAAGTTTGCTTCCAACCCAGACCATTCTATGATTTCTATTAATCTGTTACCTCAAGCCCTACACTGAAACCAACAAAAATCAAACTTCTGGTGCTCAGTGTGTTAATTTTTCAAACTCACAGACATGAGTCATTGCTTAAAAACTGGCCTTATTTGGAAGGGAGAAAAGAGAACTCCATAAAACTTTCGTAGCCCAGTGCTGGAAGATATTGCTGTCCTTTTGGGTGACCGCTCCCCAGATGGATTCACACAAAACTACTTGACCTAAAGGTCTTTGTGCTTTTACAGTTAGCAGATATTCTTAATTTCATGGCATAAGTCCCCTGTTAATACAAATGCCTCTCTGCTCCTTTCTACTCTTTCTCTATCAGTCTATGAACTGGCTGCACAGGGCTCCTCTGATTGGGAACATTTGCTCTGGAGTTCCTTCCTGTGCTTTGTGGTTGCACTGGGGCTTGGCTGCTTTGCTCATCTACTCGCAGTAAGGACTTTAGAGCTGGGTTCTAGGGAAATGTGGGAATCAAACTTTGCTAGGATGAGTATCTGAATGGATGACGTTTTTGTTCCTTTTCCTTGTAGAGTGATCCTTGGCACATCTCTTATACTCTCTTCTGTTTCTCCATTACCAAAATGGGGAAAAGTTTTCATTGCACAGCATGTCACAGAGTTTTGCTGGAATTTTCAAGATGCTTCACCATCCCCAATTCTGAAAATTATAAACTATTACCTTCACTTTAAAAATAAAATTTGCCAACTAGCCTGAACAGACACTGCTTTTGAAATATTGAATATTTCAAAACATTCAGTAGCAATCTTGCATATGGAGGATAAGGTTTCTAAATGCCTTTAGTGTTGGTTTAATGTTTTATTCTCCTGCCTTCTGTGGGAGTAGAGCTAAGCTAACATAAAGAACTGATTACACTAAGGAAAAAGAGTTCTTGCATTATAGCTATAGTAGAAGATACGAAAAAAATTGTAAGCAAAGTAACTTAAAAACATGATAGAAATTCAGTGCAGCATGTAGCTTCAGATGTGTACTGGAGAGGTGGAGATTAAATGAACTAGCAGTTACAATATGGAGAAATATCCTTGATGTAATTAGTCCTTTCCAGACCTGATTTTGTTTTAGTTATACTTGAAAACCTTAATCTTCCCTCCCCATGTTCAAGACATAGTTCTCGAAGGAAAATAGCCTCTTTACTCCTACCTCAGATCCTTTGGTTTGATTCAGTTACTCTTTGTGGTGCACCCAGAACATCTCAACTGAGAGGCACTTTTGTAGGTGTTACAGATTGTAGCTATCAGCGTAAAATACCAGAATGGAATTACTCTAAAAATATTTCTTAGCATGACTTAAATTTGCTGTAACTAATCATGACACTCGGGTCTCCAAAGTTATTGTTACTTTCTTCCATTTTGCTGAAAAGCAGTAACAGGAAAACTGATCACTGTGACGTCTGCTAGCATTTAAGTGTTGTATTTTATTTTGATTCACACCCTAATGCCAATTCATGTCAGTTGAATCACACAAGTTAGAGATGGAAAACACCTATTAGATAATGGCAGGGCATGACTGTTCCCTCAATGAATTCTCAAGTGCTTTGTCTCATCTAGTTTTAAATTACTCAAGCAATTGAGATGTCTCTGGGGAGGTTTTTCCACAGCCTAATGTACCTTGCCATTAAGAAATATTTCCTCCAATTCAGACTAAACTTTTCCTTTGCTTATTTTTATCATATTGCTTCTAGTTCACCCCTTGCTGTCGCTAAACTATTCCCATTCCTCTCATGTGTTTACTCTTTTCAGACTTCAATTCATAAATAAACATTTCCATCCTTGTTTATTACGTGCCCATATTCCCACCTACATTTCTTTCCTTTCATGTCACCTCATAATACAGACTCTTTTGAGACCTCTTTCTGAAGTCAGGCCCCCCCACAACTGCAATGGTTGTTGTAGGAGCAGACCCCTCAATGCCCTGCATAGATATAAACTTTCATGGTTTGTAGTGAGATACCACTTTGATTGACAGTGACATTTCTTGCTCTCTTGTCACTGATGAACGTAGGCTGTGTCCCACTCACCAGTGGTCATATGTTTAAGGACACTGATGCATTGTTGTTAGAAATATGTGAGGAAGAATAGATGTTTCACAGTTTCATGAAAGAATTAAAGTTGGTGACTCAAACTGTACAGCTGAGGCAAGGAACATGACAGCTCCTTCCACTGAAAAACTCAAGCCATTTAAAGTGTCAGTTGTGGAAGATTTCAAATGATCTTATGGAAGAATTAAGCATTTGACAGTCATTTGTAGTTGAAAAAATAATTGTGTGGAGATCTCTGCCAGTGCTTGCAACGAGACTACAAATATTAGGTGGCTGATTGTTAGTATGCTGCTCTTGAATCAGTTGTCTTGATCAGGACACTCAGAAGTGATGTGAAGCTCATTTGCCTGACACCATCCCAGATGAGAAGCAGGATTCAGTGTAAGATTATCCCTTAACTGTCTATGTTGTGCAACAGAGATAACAAGCCCGTTTTCATGACTGAAAGGTAGCTTCTCTCTGCAACCCAGTGTGGCTACATTTGCTTGGCAAAGTGGCTGCACCGTGCACAGACCTCTGCTCTGGCCATCTCTTCCTTCAGAATGCTGTTATGCAGGAACCAGCCATTTCACTGCCCAAGCTTTACCAAGCTCTCCTGCTACCTCTTGTTCCCAGCTGGTGATGTACACCTTTAATTCTTCACTATTAATTGTTAAAAATGCAAATGACCTCCAGATTCAGGAGTGGGATCCAGAACCAGTCATCTCTGTAATTAAAAGAGACTTTGGTCAGCCCCTGAGGTGACACTTAAAGCTGAACAGCAGGTTAGGACCAATTTTTATTAATCTTTTCTTTTATGTTTTTGTTAATGAAGGATAAATGTTTGTGAGTCATATTTCTTAGTTCCTCAGATCTCAGAGAAGATTAGTGCTTAGCTGACTTGGAAAAAAAAATCCTTCACAGGATAAAAAAGGAGTAATAGAAATAGATTTTTCCAGATTTTCTCCTGGTAAGGAGGAGTGTTGTTTTGTCCTACTTTGTCTGTCTTTTTCTGTCCATCCTGTCAGATTCTTCTGGTGCTTGCATTACAGTTTTTGTATTGTCTTTAAAATATTAAGATTGGTTAAATGCCTTTTGTGTAACATGTGCTAGTCTTCCTGTCTTTTAAGTCTACAAAACTCCTTAAAGTTAAGAAAGAAATGACTGTATGCATTTAGAAAATGGAATTCTGTAGTGTTTTTTCTATTTCTCTGACTTTTACTCCTAACAGCAGATAGAACTTTTCTAAGGAGCTGGAGGAACTTGGGCATTTTCTGCTCAGCTGGAGAAGGAAATTCTGCTTTGAGATGGGGGACAGGAAAGAGTGGGAAAGAGTATATCATTGTGTTTTACTTGAGCATGGAAGGAAGCACATTTTTGCCTTTTTGTCCTCTTCCTTGGCCTTGGAAATGGTCTTGGAAAGTGTGTTTATAGTAGGAGGTGACTATTAGGGTCAAAAGCTTACAGTTTTGTTGATGAAAGGAGAGCAAATGATTGTTTACTAAATTTAAATCTCTATCTGCATGCAGGTGCCTTTCTACAGATCTTGAGAAACTCTTATGAAAAATATAGTGCTTTACTCATTATTTAAGGTTAATTTAAGAAGTTTGTTTCCTGACTCTCAACAATAGCAACCTTAGCTAAATGCAAAATTAATCAAGAAATAAAGGAGGTTCAGTTAAAGTGAGTGAGCCCTGGATAAATAGCTCCACTTCTGCTTTGTGTCCTCAGCCTAAAACCACCTCTGGCCTCTATAGATTTTCTTGTTGCTAGTTGCTCTGTTTCAAAATTAAAGGGTCTTAAATTATGTTCATTGGCCTGGTTTTGGATTCAGGCAGGTATGACTGCATGCAGTGTCGTTAACTTCAATAATGTAGTGTAAATGGAGAAAGAATCCACTTTGCTGCCTGCTCTTAGATTGCACTTCACGTACTCCATGTGCTGTGTGGAGGCTAGATCTAAATTCTGCATCAAGACCTTCTTGTTCCTGTGGTACCCTGGGGAATCCTGTGATAAAATGGGAGTTCTATGGCAGCTACAAATAAATTCAGGTTCAGTTCCTTTTTACTGAATTAAATATGTACATGAATAATACAATTGGTGCAGTAAACCTTGTAGTTTACATTATCAAATGCAATTTTTTAAATGTGCTCCCTACATTTTCAACCTACCATGGAACTTTGTTATGATAATGTATGTCTGCACTGTAAAACTTTTCAGCAGGAAAAAAATCATAAGATACACTTTGGATTCATTATATCCAGTGTGTGAGATAATTTAACATCTGGACACCTGGCACATGTCATAGAATCATGGAATGACTTAGGCTGGAAGTGACTTTAAAGATCATCCAGTTCCAGCCTGCCTACTGTGAGCAGGGACTCCTTCCATTGGACCAGGTTGCTCAGAGCTCCATCCAACATAACCTTGAATACTGACAGGGATAGGGCATCCACAGCTTCTCTGGGCAACTTGCTCCAGTGCCTCACCCCCTTCACAGTAAAGAATTTCTTCCTGATACCTAATTTAAACTATCCTCTTTCAGTTGAAAAGGAAAAGTCCCCTTGTCCTGTCACTCCAACCTCTTATAAATAGTCTCTCTCCATTTTTCTTGTAGGCACCCTGCAGGTACTGGAAGCCTTCTCTTTTCCGGGCTGAACAATCCCAATTCTCTCAGCCTTTCCTCATGGGAAAGATACTCCATGCATGTAATCAGCTTGATGTGCCTCCTCTGGACTTGCCCCAACGGGTCCATGTCCTTCCTGTGCTGGGGAGAGCAGGATTTGCTGCCAGGTGTAGCACTGCAGGTGAAGTCTCACCAGAGCAGAGTAGCAGGATCCTGCTTTGGATGGAACTTGGGACATGAGATCCATCCAAAGCAGGTTTCTGGGCTGCCAGGACATGTGGCTGGGTCATATCCAGTCTCTCATCCACCAACATCCCCAAGTCCTTCTTGGCAGGGCTGTGCTTGGTCTGTTCACTCTCAGCCTGGATTGATACTGAGGGTTGTCCCAACCCAGCTGCAGCACTTTGCACTTGGTCTTAGTAAACCTCCTGAGACTGCCTTGGGCCCACTTCTCGAGCTTGTTGAGGTTCCCCTGGATGGCATGTTCTATCACCCTCTTTCATCTGCTTTAGGCCAAAAGCCACTTTTCTGGTCCTGTGGGAATTGACAAAACCCAAATGTTCCCACTGCAACGTTCAATCCTGCATCTTCAATCAATGGTTTTCTGATTGCTCTCAAAGGTGAAAATAGTTAATGCTGACACTTAAATAGCCATAGTTCACTTCCACACCCAACATCATCTTTATTTTGCAATGGTTTCAGGGGCTTGTTGATGCAGTGCTATGCAGTGTAACACTGTATAATAGGTGCCATACAGACCCCAAGTCAGGGTAAATCTTGATCCCAGGAGTGACCTATGCATAAACTCATTTCCTACGGAAAGTTTCTGTGGAAAAGAGAAGAAATGAAAAATATAGTGATTCATCTACAACTGCAGCAGCAGAGCTGGCTGTGCAGACTTGGTTTCAGATGCTTTCAGCGTGCAGTAGAATGACACATCCCCTCTTGGATGGTTGCTCCTTCCCACTTATACCCTTTCTTTTTAAGAATAGCTGTTGTATTTCACAATTACTTCATTAGGGATAATTCTACAACATGTTTTGCAATGTAAATTGCAAAATATGCAAGAATATGCTTAAAAGTTATCAAAGTATCTCTTTCTATTTCCTAGTGGAGCAGATACTTAATATCTACTGAGCCTAGTGGGTGGCCACATAATTAATGAAATCGTTCCAGGACTTCATAACAGGGTCTATCATTTTCTTTCTGGTTAATAAGAAAATGACTGGGCTTACAAAAAAATTCAGCTGGAGACCCTCTGGAGCTGAAAGCACAATTTTGAATCCTCCTTAAGTGTGAGTTTCAATGAAATGCAAAAGAAGAATATACCAGTCCCAGCAAAATATTTGCCTTGATCTTTTATAACATTAGACCAATGTCATTCTGGTTCTAATTCTTATGCCAGGGCAAATTATCTATTTAGGTTTTATTGTTCTATGTTTCCTAGTATCTTGGAAAGCTTGAGATGTAGTCAGGCCAGATCCCATTTTTAGTTTTTCTACTGTCTCAATGTGAATAATAGATTTTATGACGGACACTGTCCCCATGCGAAGAAACCAGCCTCTTGTTTTATATTGTCACTCTATGTTTAATAATTGGATAACAATTTGGAGAATTAATATAGTTGGAGCATTAAGCTTGGTACGCTCAAACAGAAACCAGGAAGGGAGTATGGTTTGGTGTCTACATCAGGGTACAGGTATCATAGTCAGGATACCTAGTCCTACCCTGGTGTTACCACAAGTCACTGGCTCTGTACATATTACTAGTTTAAGCAGCAGAAACTTTTATTACCGAATCCATCCTTCGTCTCAGTGGGTGGAACCTCCTATGATTTCAGGGGGAGTGCCCCTTGCCTACACATGGATGCATTTACTCCTTAGGGAGGAAGTTCTGGCCCAGAGTTTCAGAAGTGGATGTTTAACAGAGCCTTGTAGAACATTTTTACACTCGTTTCCCAACATAAAAGATGATACTAGGCAATGGTACTGGCAGGACTTGCTTACACAGATGCTATTGGTAGTTTAGATAAACAGTAACACCTAGGATGCCAGATGTTGTGATTCATCCCCAGTGCTTGCCAAACTGTAATTCATATTACATTAGGGGCTACTGGTTATTTGTTTTCCAGCCCACTAGAAGTCTAATTGACTATTTCTCCACCTCTTTCCCCCTTCTCTCTCACCTCTTTCTTTCTCTCATTTACTTTTCTTCCACCTGCATTAATATTCATTTTGGCCTGAAGCATGGAGAAATCCCATCGGTCACCCAGGGATCAGGTACCCTAGGCCAGAGTATCCTACTTTTACTTAATGGTTAGAGATGGTATCCAAATAATTTCCCATTTTCCTATTGAGAGGTGGGTGAGGGGAAAAGCTGAAAACCTTTGCCAAGAAGCTCTCTGTGGTGGATACTAAAATAAGTCAGGTAGCAGATGTCCAATCCAAACTTTGGTGGGTAATTAGCTGATTCAATATCCAAAAGAAGCAGGTAATTGTTGTGATTTGTGAATCCTCTGCCAGGGCAGATAGTTTACAGCTTGCAGATATTTTTCTAATGAGGGAGGATATCGAGAGCTCTGAGCAGTAAAACACTGTTTTCTTAGTATTCAAAAAGAATGACTGTTTTTTTTCTTTAGGGATGTTCTTGGCATAGACCGTTCTTGTTCTTTTCTTTGTTATTTCTTGGAAGTGTTCTGAAAACTGTTGATACAGTATGCAAATTCAATGCAGGAAATGTAATGTTATATAAGTGTAATTAGCCTTTTATTCAAAGGTGTTTTTATTCGTCCCTGCATATTTTAGTCCTTAAAAAAAAAAAAAAAAAAAAAAAAAAAAAAAAAAAAAAAGGAAAAAAAGATGAAGTTTAAACACAATTGTATATTTTTTCAAAAAAAAAGTCAGAGGAAGATACTATAAAGATCAGACCATAAAAAGAAATTGAGGAGTTAGAGAAACACCAATAAAACAAAAAATGTGGCTATCACTGCAAAGACAGAGAATGGGACTGCTTCAGGAATAAAAAAAAGTGTGCCTGGCTGTTGCCATTCTAGGAGAACTAGACATGGAAAGAAGAGAATGGAAAATAAGAGCAAAGCTCTAAAGCCATCTCTCCTCCCTTCTTTTCAGTGTCATTTCATAAGTAGTAGAGGGAGAGGGAGAAGTGAGGGGAAGGGGGCCAGGAATCCTAGCAACCAAAACACTATGGATGCAAACACCTCAGAAATGTGCAACTGCTAGCAGAAGTTTTAAGAGGGTAAGCTCACTACTCCTGTTCCTGAATAGAGCAGTGTGTGCTCATGACAGCATCACAACTCTGGTTTCCTTCACTTCCTAAAATGGAAAGTTATTGTTTCCATGTTTGCAGTATTTAAATATATGGAAGTACCTGAGCAATGCTGGGAAATTAAAAAAAAAAACAAACAACAAAACAAACCACCAACAAGGGGATACTGCTTGGATGTAGCTAGTTTGAAGAAACAGCTGGAGCAGAGCAGGAGAGAGGGAAACAGTATTTTGCATCAGTCATTAACATTTGAGTTCTATTTTATACTATATCAAGATTTCCTTTTTCTTTTTAAACTCCTTGTACATTCTTTAATTTGCCTTTTTATTTTCTTTTTTCCCCCCCTTTTTTTTCTGTGAATCTCTCCTTATTGTTTTCTGTGAAAACAAAAGTCTGCACAGAGTTCATGGTAACTCTACTGAAGTCAGTGGACTTTCTCTGGTGTAAGAGATCAAATTTCCTTTTCTCTTCATTGTCTTTGTTCAATTTGCCCCATTTTCTGCTGTCTATCCCACACATGGCATACCCTACTGAGTTACTTCTTCCGTCTCTATTTTTTCCATTCTTTCTCTTTTACTCTGCATTTTCCAGTTAGCATCTCTGTTCTTCATTGCCAGCACAACAGACAGGCAGCTCTTTGTTCCTTCCATTCACTGACAGGAGGAATGTTTTATGGCAGAAACCCAAAACTGGCCAAACAACAAGCCCTCAAATGAAATTGTCACCATCATAAGTACCAGCGACATTGAGGGTGCCAGTTACCCAAAGTGGTGGACTTGGAAGAAAATTTTTGAGCCATAACTTGCCACTTCACCACAACTTGACATATTTAGTCTCTAAAATTTCTTTACCAGGGTCAGTTTTTTTGGAATGGAGCAATAGCATACTGCTGTCTATAACTGTGCAGAAGGAGCTGAGCTGTAGGTATGGTGAGAATGGACACTGTGATTGTTGCTTGCTTTGGACAGAGCTCCAACTGTACTCATATAAATGAAGCAATGACACTAGATTTACATGCAAATCATCCCAGTTCAGTGTGAGTGTTGATTTACTGAAGCTAATGAAAGTTCAGCAGATTGTAACAAAGAATAATGGAAGAAATTTCTCCTGGAATGACAAAATTGAAATTTTCTCTAAGCCTTTTAAGGTCACGTAAACAATGTTTGTCGTATTGCTAGGCCACTCACGTAATCTTTCAATCTGAATCCTCAGATTCCTTCTAGAACCCAAACACTATTTCAC
Organism: Empidonax traillii; assembly: GCF_003031625.1. Classification (NCBI taxonomy): domain Eukaryota; kingdom Metazoa; phylum Chordata; class Aves; order Passeriformes; family Tyrannidae; genus Empidonax; species Empidonax traillii. The sequence continues at coordinate 1,112,814 of NW_020955218.1, read as the reverse complement.
TCATAACAATGCATTTCTGTTCTCTAATTGCATAAAACTACTTCAGGCATTACACAAATTAATCCACATATTTAATGCAAGTCACCTCTTTTTTACCTGGCTTAAGATAAGCTATTAAGAGTAAGGTGTAGTACTATTTGATTATCTTTGAAAGGATGAGTGATCCAAAGAAAATGAAGGATGTCTTAGCCGGGATGGTCTACTGACCTCTGGACTGCCATAAACACAAATTTACTCAAAGCTAATTTTAGGAAACTTGCATTCGAGAACAAAGTTTTTAGAAACAGTCTCTTCTCCTCGACTTTCTGCCTCCTATTCAGAAAATTCTTCCTTATGTCACTCAGGGAAGGTTAAAAAATTACTGCCTTTTGCCTAATTCAACAATAAAGTGATAATATTACCAAGGGGAAACGCTGTGGACCATGTTAAAGTCTAACAGGACTGAGGAGAAGGGGGCAGACTGAAAACAGGTGAAACCCAGGTGTGGATTGAGATTCAGCCATATTTTTGTCTTGTGATATGCTCATTGATTAAAAACTTCAGCTTTTCAGTTGTTCTGAGTGGCTGGGAAAGAGAAGTTGTAAATGAACTGCAGCACAATTGACATCTTGAAGTCACAGTGCCTCCCAAATTGGTTTGGTTGCTGGGAACTGTGAAATACTTGCAGCTTTTAATTCAACCCTCTATTCAGCAAAACAATTTTGGGAAAACAAACGTAAGATTTTGCAGTTCTTCTTGATTTTCAGAATGCAGAACATGAGAACAAAGAATACCTGAGTAACTAAAGGGTCTGCAGAATTAGAGGTTTAAAAAGAAGGGGAGAAAAAGCATTATTTAGGGACAGGGGTTATATTATTCTTTCCCCAAAAGTGAATCTCTGCATCAGTAGCCTTCTATTTGGAAAACAGATTTCAAATTCTGATCCTCCACAGCATGGGGTATCAGCAGGATGGCACTGATAAAGTGCAAGCAGTAGAAAGCATGCCAGTTTTGTATCTGGGGGAGTTGAGAAGAGAATGGGGGTTTTGGTGGGGGCTGAATCAATAAACCCTCTATCGAAAAACTTTGCCATCACAATCCAAAGCTTCAGGGCAAAACTGGAGCACCAGGAAGGAGCTCCCTGCTCCTCTGACTTACTTGTGGAGGAAGAAGTGCATTTTTCAAACAGCTTTATTAGCTCCCTGCTCAACACCGCCCTCAAAACTTGTATCAAAGGTGAGACAAAGCTGTACCAATGTAATTTTTCTTGGTTACAAGAATGGATTTTGTCCATTAAATTGCTTGTGTATCCATAATCAAGTCCCAGCATGGTTTCTAAAGCACTCACAATCTTCCTCATGTAGATCAAATCTTTAAAGTTGTAGCACAGCTGATAGATATTTCTATGTACGCAGTTGTTATGAGCATGATGAGCATGATTGCTGCTTGGATACACTGTTTGCATTTTCCAGTGCTATGTGTAGGATTTACAAAGCCCAGACTATCTCATGCATAGCCAAAGTCCAAATAAACTTTGGTTTCTCTGTTGCTGAAGAAGAAACTTTGACAATAGAAGAAACAATTGCTTAGAAACAGTATACACTTTCTAAAAGATGTGCTGGCCTATGAAAGAATATATTTTTAAAGTTTACACTGTTTTTACAATGCTTTTGGTATTTTATGCAAACTGTCATCTAATGGAAATAATGACCTCAGGGACATGTGTTTATCTTGGGTTTAGCCCACTTAAAATATATTTAGCCTCTAACTTTTTCTTAGGCCAAAACCACATCAAATGGGCCAAAGATGGAATAAACACACACACACACACTCCTGAGATCATTATCACTTCATTGTAGTCTTGCAGAAGAAAAGGAAAACAAACTCTGTCTCTTTGTGCTGCTTTTGGGACTCAGCATGCCCAAGTGATGGTGTATACACCATTTTATAAATGTTTTCTTTTTAGGGATGTGCTTTGCTTCTTTTTTTGTGCCCCTGCCACTTATTAATTGTAAACTCTTCTCTGTTAATACTTTAATCTTTAAAACATTGAAAAGCTGGAACTGTAGAAATTGGAGCTGTAGTTGCCAGAGCACAGTACTAGTAACTGGCATTCTCCATGAAGAGTCACAGATGGAAACATTTTAAGAAGAGTTAGCTTCGAGAATCCACTTCGATTATGAACCAGTTCCTGGAATACTGGATCAGTAGGTCATAGGTGGGGGTGTGTTTGCGCAAGAGTAAATGAACTCTTCATCCCAAGTCTACAAGAGAGTTACTGACCAATGCTGTTCTTACCATTGCAAAAAATGGTAGTGACAAACAAACTCTGCCAACTTAATATGTGGAAAGACTTACTTTTTTTGTTGAGCCCTATTCTTAACATCAATATTATACACCTTCTGTCATGTTCTGACATAGTCACTGTGGACTACTAGTGATAAGAAAATTTTATACATCTGTTTGGAAGCTTCACAGTTTGCTTCTTAATCTTTAGTTAGGAAGAGGGAGAAAAAATTTCTCTGAAGCATGCAACTTACAAGCAAAATGCTATTATTTGTTCAGTTGGAATCACTGACAATTTAAAAAATGTATTTAATACAGTGAGGACTTCATCCTAAACCCAAATGGTACTTGGACTTGGTGCTGTAAAATAGAAACATGTGGAAAGCTTCAGACCTTGTCTCTGCAAAGCTATCTGGAACAAGCTGAACTTCAATGGACTTCAATGAAAATGAATTTCAGAAGTCCTGGGCCTAAGGAGACGTTTTAGGTAAATCATATGTTTAAGTGATTTTTTTGTTATGAGTATTTAAAGATGGAAATAACATGGTTTGAACTGTGGGCAGAGGAGATGATCCTGGCAGATGTGCTTTCAAGGGAAAGGATATCATACATATGTTAAAGAGAACTGTTGGTGTTCATGGTTAAGACAAACTGAGGATATCCAAAACTGTGCTGAAGAGGTCAGTAAGTTACTGATGCATATGTAGGTCTGCCAAGGGACCAGAAGCTGCAGGAAGGTGGGGAGATCTCTCCAGGAAGAGCCTTGGAGCAGTGCTCTTAAACCAGTCACTGCATGGCTGCACCTACTGCACGCTCAGTGTCTTTGATGAACCACACATCTTACTTGGTAACTGGTTAACAAAAGAGCAGACATTCAGAGGGGCAAGGATGTACTAATAGCGATGAAATCATGACCATTAAAATAATTACTAGAGAGCAAATACCCACCCTGATCAGTGGCCCTGGTTTCGTGTGAAATCTTCATGTTCATCATCGAGATGCCAGCAATGAGCAACATGCGATGTGTGGGTACAGACAGGGAAGGCTGTGTGCATCATAGGGCTTGCCTGGAGGGGAAAAACTTACCTCCAAGCAGACTTTTCACTTTCAGAAACCAGGCAACACATACTTTTGTGTTGGGTTTATATGGCAAGGTTTTGATTGTGCTACAAGCCCATAGCGCTGGTATCACAATTTTACTCATAAAGAAAATTGCCATTTGTTCAGAGAGCAACTAATATCTGACAAATTACAGCATCTGAGTTTGGAAGGCATCATACCTTGGCAGGTAGAAGAGCAAACAACACGTAGCTCCAGGCTCACACCTGCTCCCAGCAGGGTGAAAAATGTGGAAAGGGGACAAAACGGCACGTCTGTTAGCGGAAACAAATAAGTGTGCGTGTATAAACCTTCCACCCTGCTTTCTGCCCCTCTGCTTGACCATGGGTCTTGATATCTGCCTCCTTTCCCCCTTCCCTTTGCAAGACCTCCTGCTCCAGGTTTGCAAAGCACAAGAAAAGGACAGTGGTCAGTCAGGTGCAGGGGGGCACGTTCTCCTGAAGGGCAGGAGCAGGGAGAGGGACCATGGGGTGCGGATGCAGCCAGGGAGGGGAATTGGGGACTCGGCCTGCAGAGTGGATTGGAGCTGTGGGAGGGTTTGAAAATGTCTTTACACATTGGACTCATTTTCATTTCCAAAATTCAGTGTTTCTGGCAGCACTTATTTTTAGTTTGAAGTTCTATTTAACAGTTTTCGAGATTGGGCAGCGTAGTAATTTAGCAGCCCTTATGTGAAGGAAAGAAGGCTGCAGCTTCTGCGCCACTTTTAATATTTGTTTACCATTTCAATTTTGTAGCAGGCCGATATTTAAATGTTCTGTTTGCTGTCATTTTGACACCTTCCCTTTATTTGCGTATTTTTAATCTGTGAAAACGTAATACTTAGTGCTTTCTATTTTGAATCTGGGAATTGGCGTTGATTTTTCTTTGGGAGTGGGCTTAAGTGTACCTGAAACATGGGTGAAAAAAACTGGGCTGGAGATAACTGGAGAGTGACTCTTCCAGAGAGGTGATCTATCAGTATTTTCTCCTAGCTAAAATATATTCCAAGAACTTTTCCTCCAACACTTTAAGTTTTGCTGATCTAAAAAGAAGAAAGCAAGTAAAAATTATTTCTATACTGTAATAATTAAAATTTTTTCAAAAATGTAGATTAGTAGATAAACAATTTTGTCCTAAAATGATTGTTTTGGATTGGAGAACTCATCTTCCTTGTCTCAACCCTGATATATTATTTCAGCAGAACCATGTAATATTTTCACACCAAAACATGAAACCACATATCAATAGCATTGTGAATCTCAACTCAAATGGTTAAAACTATTTACAAGCTATAGAGATTGACATGGTTTTGGTTACACAATTCCAAATGAGAGTAGTTAACCTTCAGAAATGGAAAATTACTTTTTTTGTGATTTTTTTAAGAAATCAAAATTCAGAGTAAAATTCCAAAGTATAAAGCTCACTAAAAAAAGGCACGCTGAAGAAAATATTTACACAGTTCCCTGGAACCATCTAAAAGCACAATTATGCAGAACTGTGTTTGTGAAAAGCTAATGATAGGATCTTAAAAGGCTACCAGATATATTCCCCCAGAGTAGTGAAAAACTCAGAAGACCATCTCTTTCACTAGTTGTTTCATTTTTTATTTTTCTTCTGACGTATGTTTTTCCATGGAAATCATTAATATGTTATCGCATTTCTTTGATTTCTGTGCTTTTGAGCAGCTCACCTATGGGCCTTCTCTCAAAGAGTGAATCACCCTTGTGTGCAAGCTTTGTTACAACCTGCATCTACCACACGTGAACAAATGAGTGTGAGAACTGTAGCATGGTCTGGCAGGATCATGGTACTTAAGAAGCTTAGATCAGTGCACATCAACTTGCACACAGCAGCAAAATTATTAGGTACAAAACCTAGTTACAAATATTGCATGGAAAGTTGGTTAGAGTGACAAAGTCAGTTTTTGGTCTGTAGCCTGCAGTTGAAAATAGAATTTCCTCTTCTTCCCAGGGAAAGTCTCTCCTGGTGCACAGAAAGGAATGATCCTCTGTGAAAGAAAGGTGGAAGTGACTTTCACTTTTATGATTTTATGAAAATGAATTTTTATTGTTCCATAATTTTCCACAAGGTAGTCTACATCTTACCACCAAAATCATGTGGCACCTTTACTTTGGAGATATGTTGCCAAAGATTCAGTTGGGAATTTAGCTGTGTGGCCAGCATAGAGTCAATAGGATCTGTGTAGCTAGATCACTTTGTTTCTTTGAAAATTTACCCTGTCGTGTTTTAAACTGTGTTGTCTCATTACGCAGAAATGAAGAGGATTTTTCTGATACCTTATTGCGATAGCAGATGTGAGGTTTTGTGTGTTTTTGTTTTTACTGCATTTTCTTTTGATTAGCTGCCTATTTCTTGTTAAGCAATAATAGGAAAACATTTCTTCAGGGTTTTTTTTTCAGCTCCAGTCTTCTCTGTGAAAGTACAAGAGGGAGAATTTTAAAGATCTGTCCTGTGAAACTGTTATCTCTTTGATTAACATTCAGAATTCTGCTGCTTGTTTTATCAAATTAATGTAACTTTGAAGAAAGGAAAAAGGCAATACTGATTTGTAATAATAGATTTTAATTAGGATGAGTGTTTGAGTCTCGGGAGTCTGTCCCATGCGTGTTTTCAGATCTCTCATCCTTCCAGCGTCAGAACTCTAATTACCACCCATACAGATCAACTTGTATTTTGAAGATATCAGAAAATACATCATGAAAGATTCTTCCTTTTTAATTGCATCCTTATACCTCCTTTTCCATTCAGAGGTTTCTATTTGGTTTCTATTGCCGTCAATATGCCCCCACCGCTGCTTCTGTGTTTTTGCTTCCTTTACTATAGATGAGCTTGTCAGGTTACGTTTGGAAGAGGATCTGTGTTTAAGCCTCTCTCTGTTCTCCTGCAGCTTCTAGCAGAATTTGTGTTGCTGGACTCCCTGTGCAATGCCTGGCACATATGAGGCATTAAATCAGAATAATCCAGCCTCAGCAGCAACAGGAGCCATCTCAGGGTGTGGGACTCACTGCAGGTTACCTGAGCTCCTCAGCCCTTACTGCCCCCACCTCCCATTGCAGCAAGGACAACCCTCACCCTGGCAGCCAGTGCCAAAATCCTCATCTCTTGGTCACCACGGTTAGTGAACCAGGAGGAGGGTAGGGAAGGAGGGATGGTGATCCCCAGTGAGGGACCCCGGATGAACTCATCATGGGCCCGAGGAGTTCTGCCCCAGGTCGGATGGGTTGGGGTCTGTTGGGGTGTTTTTCCCTCTGTTGTGTAAGCATAGCTTTAGGAAGCACAAAACACGTGTCTCAGTTTCTTGAGGCATTAGTGGGTATTTTACATCCTGAATAAATGCTCTCGGTAGTAATCTGTTGGTGTCTCTCCAGCTTCTCCCTCTCCTGTTCAGTGATGGGCTCAGTACCATGGTGCACACCATTTCTGACCACAGAAATTTATGTATTGACAGCTTTTGGTTGAGCTCTGAGTGAAGAAGAGTCTGGGTCAAAAAGGAGTTGAAATTTAACTAACCCTTTCACATGCCAAAGCAGAAACATCCAAAAAGATCCTGTTCAAGTCTGAATACATGGTATCAGCCCCACTTTCCTGCCTCCCACATGCACTGTTGTAGCTGTGCCCATCAGAGAGAGCAGAGTTGGAGTGTACAGCTCTCCACCCCTGCTTGTGTGGTGCTATTTGCTGTCAGTCCATCACGGAGGGTGAGTTGGCTTCAGAGTTAAGCAGGAAAGTCTTTTAAGCTCTTAAGAGATTTTTAGCTCTGCATATAGTTCTGTAAAGTCCACACTACAGTGCCTGCACTAATTCTGTTATATTCCTCCTGCATCCCCCGTCCATTGATAATGAGGCTCATTAGAAGGAGACACTTGTTATCTAACAGCCTTCACCTGAGGTCCAAAAGCTGAGATGACAAGGGATGATATCTGTCAGATGCTCACACTGCCAAATGTCATTAATTTCGGAGTTGGGTGAGATTAATTGAGATAAAGTTCCAGACTTCTCTTAGCTGGAGTTTCAGCAGACTCAGAAGGGTGAGCCTACGCTGAGCCACATTTATTTTCAGCAGCAGAGGGTAGAAAATTAACGATGCCGGATGAACTCTTAATTCCTTCTTAAAAGCAGACGAGGATGTCTGAAAGAAGTGATATTATTGGCTTAATTGGATCCTTTCTGGGCTATCATCAACAAAACGTGATGGCAACAAGGAGTCTGCTGCCTACACTACATGCAGAATCCTGAATCCCTAGCGGGATGTACAACAGGGTGGTGGCCACCTTCACCAACCCCCATTTGCCAAGGGCTTAAATGACTATGGATTCAGTATTTCCAATTTTGTTTCTTTTTTAGAAACTCTTAAAATATGGTTAATATCCATTTTGTGGAAGTCAGTCATCTTTCAAGAGCCTTAAATTGGGTCTGATAAAAGATATTAGCAGTAAGGAAAACTTAAGTGCAGATTTTTTTTTTCTGTTGCTTTAGCTTCAAAAGTCACATAGAGCAAAGACACTTGAAAAATCTTGAACCATATTATTGATCCACTTAATAGGAAACAAGAAAGTGTACGTTTAAGAGAAATAACACAAGTTTTTTAAGTGTAGAATTTCGTGATGAATATTTAGATACTATGTATATTTATCAATGCCTTAAGAAATACAGTAAGAGTGGTTCACTTTTCAGCATGTTTTTTGGGGGGTTATTTTACATTTTAAAATTGATGGTGAAATAGTCACACTGTAATTTCAATATCTAAAAATTTGGAAGGATTTCAATTGCAAACTCATTGATGAAAAATCTTTTTCCTCCTGGAAAGACAGTTGATGAACAATAGTCTCAAAGGCATTTTTTATTTTTTTTTTTTTTTTTTTACTTTCCCCTGTAGAAAAAAAGTGTTGTGGGCTCTTTCCTGGATAATCATTTTCAGAAAGGAAGGTGATGGCCGTGGGGTGTGCATCGTGCCTTGATGATCAATCCTCTGTAGCAGTCCTGATAGCTTGCAAATATCTACAGAGCATCCAAAACGGAGGAACAAGAAAATATAATAAAAAAGAGATTAAGAAAAGACAGTACTAATAAGCTTTGTTCCTTAAGACAGGCAAAGATCTTTATTTCATAGTGTTTACATATAACCTACCTAATCCAAATTCACAATTCACAAAATCTTTTAGTTGCCTTTCCACAGGGTTTTTGATGAATGCATTTCTCAGATTCAGGGACCATGTAATGCTCACTGAAAGAAACAAGACTACCATGAGGTTTGCTAAGCATTTGTCTGACCCACAATAAACTCCTTAGAAAAAATTTTCATCTGTCTTCCTTCAGCATATGTTTTAGTTTTCTCAGCTTTTTTAGTCATCTCATCTTCACAAAGATTTCTGTCTGTTTCACATGGGAAGTTGCATTTCATTACTTAGAGGGGAAGTTTAGCTCTTAATTACTGCATCATTTGCCTACCATAATAATCCAGTAACCAGAGCTAGACCAGTTTGTTATATTTAACTCCTCATGTTGAAAATCACACCGGGAAGGTCACTTTTTAATACAGAAAAAGTAAAATATTACGGTTTTCTTAGGTTATTTCTAACAGTCCACTAAAAGTATTTAAGAAGTGGCCTATAAAGTTTTAATTTACTTATTACCCATTGAAATATTGCAAGTCTTTTGTTTGCTTTGGTTTTCTGACAGTCTACATTTTCTGTGCCTTTAATGATCTCACACAACTGGCATGATCGTTAGATGCCTTTTGATTCCTGCTAAGTGTTCCTCTCTCTCTAGATCAATACAGTTGTTGGAATATCTTTTTTTTTTTTTTTTTTTTTCTTAAACTGGGATTTTTGGATCCAATATTTAGAGGATTTTTGTTCCTGGAACCTTGCTTACCAGGGCATCGGGACGGCACAGTTTTGGTGTTGTTGAGATGACAGAAATCTCAGCTGTCCTACCTAGCCTCTAGCAAGGAAACCACACATTAACTTTTTAAGTGCTTGCAACCTTTAAGGGTTTGCTGTTTCCAGTACTTTCTCCTAGTCTGCTAAAAAGATAAGAAGAGTATGAAAAGGAATTGTCCATCCAAGGAAATTGGGAACATTGAAAGATCAGAGTGAATCAGGTGAAGTGCTGTTCTTCACTGAAAGAAAGAAGGATTTATAAAGCTTGTTCTAAGGGAAAAGATTGTAAGATGGACAGGAAATAACACTTGGAAATCTTGGGATGAGGTTGTAAGAGGAGATTAAAAAAAAAAAAAAGGGTTAAAATGTCACAACCAAAAAATAGCAATAAGGGTGTCTAATTTGAATTTTGGATTTGACATTGTATAATCAATTTGATATTGGTTGGCAGAAGTTCCTGTGTTATTTTGCTGAGCTTTTTCATTTCACAAGGTAACTAAAAAGGAGTGGTGACCACACTGCTTTTCTTCACAAATATGTAATTGCTTCATCTGTATATGCTGAACTGCATTGGGACAGAAGTGTAAAGTTACTTATGTGTGAACTACTTACCATAAATTCTTACTCTGTAAGATTGCCTAGGTATGATCTTCTTGCTAGAGGATCTATGACAATCCTTGGACTTTTGTCACTCTGTGTAACTATAAATTCTTATAAGTCTGTCATTCAGATTTCTACACATCATTTGCAAGTGGATGCATTTCAAATCCATGGAACAATTCCATATTATACTAGCTTACCTGAAGTCTGCATTTGACACACGGAGTAGTTATTCCATGGGCTTCAGTGGACTTTCCATAATTTTTGTAGTGCTCATGAGAATCATGGAAATATATACAAATAAATAAACACATTCTATAGCGTTAAATGGATAAAAACATAAACATACATTTGTACATATATATATATATGTTTTTTAGGTGTAATACTGACTTTCTACTTGGAGGATATTGTACAAATTCCCTTATTTGGCTTTCCCAGAGAAAAAGTTTTTCGTAAGTGAGATTACCCAAGTAACTTACTGGACTGAGAATGCAGAATTGTTCAATATAAATTGAAAGACTGGCAGACCCTAGAGGCAACAATCTATGTGCACCTCCAGCCAGTGTGGATTAAATCACTTTAAATTCTTGGTTTCGGAGGAAGTCAAAAAGTTTCCATGCTGTAGTTAGCATGGAAATTTGCTTTCAAGAAATGTTAATTAAAATTCCCTAGATGAAAATTGCAAGATGGACATTGGAAGTGTTCGTGGCATCTTGCTGTCCTAGCTGAACTTCATTCAGTTGTTTTTATTTTACAAGGAAATAATGTACTTCATAATGGATTTTTACTAGAGATTCACAACCATTAACTAATCATATTTCAAGCTGAGAACTGTCATGCTAGTCTCATTTTGTAAAGGAAGAAACAACTTAAGGGATGGAGACCCTCTGCTATGAGAAAAGGCTATGAGAGAACTGAGATTGTTCAGCCTAGAGAAGAGAAAGCTTTGGGATGACCTAATTGCAGCCTTCCAGTGCCTGAAAGGAACCTGCAAGAAAGATGGAGAGAGAACTATTTACAAGGGCCTAGAGTGACAGGATAAGGGGGAATGGCTTCAAACTGAAAGAAGGTTTAGATTAGGTATTAGGAAGAAATTCTTTACTGTGATGATGGTGAGGCACTGGAACACGTTGCTCAGAGAAGCTGTGGATGCCCCATCTATGGAAGTGTTCAGATCCAGGCCAGATGGGGCTCTGACCAAGATGGTCTAGTGAAAGGTGCCCCTGCCCCTGGCAGGGGGATTGGAATGACATGAAATTTAAGGTCCCTTCCAACCCAGGCTATTCTATGACTGTGATATGAGCTGCACCAACCCCTTTAATGGTGTCCAACCCAGTTTGTTTCTCTTGGGACAAACCTCTGATGCAGGAAGGAGCCAGGCATGTCAAGAGAGGCCAAAATGGAGAAAGGGAAGAATTTTAAAATCTCTTAGGAAGGAGTCATGTCCTTGTCAGGCTGAGGTGGGTGCTGAAGAAATGGAGAACTGAACTTGGAGAATGGGACAGTATAGCCTCCTCACAGAGCTTCAGAACCCGTATTTGCTGATAGCATTGCTCTGATAGGTCTGTATGTTGTGGCAAAATAAGCCATCGCTTTCATCGAATGAGCAAATGACTTGATTGACCCTTATATCCTTACAATTTTTGTTCCTTTATTGTAGAGTTTTCTGATTGCCTTGTTGGATTAAGTCCTACAAGAGTTTCAAATGAGGCATACAAATTTCTGCACTTTCCAGTACGAATTTTTGGGGTAAACATACAATATTTTACTAGATGAAAGTATGAAGTGAAAGTCTTCATTCTTTGGGAACATTTCTGAAATCTTCAGTACTTCTTAAATCTCCAGAAAAGTGATGCATGCATCAAATTCCTCAAGTTAAGTGGTATGCTGAATACAGACAAAATTCATAAACTATTTTCAGAAAGCAGTGCACTGTTAATATACAATGACTTAATTCCATTCATTTATTCATTCTCCTAACAAAAAATAAATGCATTATTTTTTCTTATTTATTTGTCCTCCTTTCAAATGAATCTTTTTGGTCTTCTACAAAATTTCTTGGTCCTTTTGCCTTTTTCATAGACTGGAATAAAAATAACTTGCTACATTTAACTTAAAGAGTCAAAACCAAGCGGTCAGGTCAACAGAAGTATGGAAAAGATGTACTTTTCCCTAATATGTTGTTAGTTTTTTCTGTTATCCAATCTGACCATATTGATAGCACTCATTTATGGATCTACTCGTTAAGTAAGAGGATATCCATAATTTTAGAGTCTCTATAAGAGGCAGAAACAGCTGTGTTTCAGATTTAAGCATTTTTATCCCTCACTTCAGAATTTGAAATGTACCATCAAATTCCAGTTCACTGATTTCAAAGTTCTCCTATTGGTAAGAAAACTTTCCATCCCTTGGTGATCCTTTGTTGTGGTGGGACTTTCAAGGAAAGTCTGGAAGGTGGAGGCTCCACGAAATCAGAGGGGAAGGGAAGAGCTCCTGGTATTCACTGAAGTGCCTTGGTTTGGCTCTCATTTTCACACAGTGTAAGATATTACACAGATGGTACTGGCCACTGTCCAAACTGGCTATTGCTCGAGTCCCTCTGGCAGATGCTGACAGGGTATCTCCAGGATGGTATTCTTCCAGTGTCTTTTTCTCTTTCACATTTTCTGTGCCTTTCTCCACAGTTGAACTGTTTTTTGGCAGAGCACGTTCAATGTAATTATTAAAATTGCCTATGTCATGCCTAAACTTTAACTTTGATTAGGTGTTTCATCTTTTGGAGGGTCTTATGTCTATCCAGTGGCTTTACTTGGCAAACCTCACTGCCAAGAAGATGACTATATGTCACTGCTTACCCACAGAACACTTACTTTTTCATAAAATATCTGAAGGGCATCTCTGAAACTCAGCTATGTGAGGAACTGTGATATGCCAAGAGAGTTCCATGAATTTCCTGCAAAGCTGGAATTGAATTTTATAAACAGTAGTTTTTGACTTCCAGGCTTTTTAAGAACTTGTTTCTAGACATTTTTGGTAATTTCTGACTACATTATAGTCTTGCTTCCTACACTAATTAGTAAAGATAATTTGGAGCTTTGGAAGTTAGTTTCTGTTTGGCAAAAAATTACCAACAAGTGACATGGAGTCAGTGTATTTTCTTAGCATAATTGCCATATATTTAAAATGTAGGGAAGAGTCGGATCCTCTGAACAGAAGCAGCACATTCAGCTCACAGATGGTTTTCTTTTTGCCAATGCCTCAGGCTAGGCATCTTTCCCTTATCCTACCAGACCTATGCTGCCTATCTTGCCTTGCTTTCTTTCCAGAATCCATGCAGGCCATGTGAAAAAAAACAGTGTACTCACTGATTGTTCACATAGCAGTGTTTGCAGCTTGGGAAACCCAATCAGATTTGCATTCCCTCCAATCTATGTGCTCATTCCCAGCATCAAGAATTTATTTACCTGCTTATTGGTTTACCTTCTTATTCAGATAGGCCTACGATTTCATCCGCTGTCAAGGTGACCTCAAAGTGCAAAAACTGTTTTATATGAACATTCATTGCTTTAAGAAAGAGAGGGGACAGTTGGCATGTTCAAGAGCACTTGACATGTTGCCAGTAGTTTTGCCTATGTGACTTTTTGACCTGTGAACCAACACAGCATTAGTTGTTTTGAAATAAAAACATCTCCATTCCAGAAAGCTCTTGGCATTGTGTCTTGGTTTTATTTATGGTTTTATGCTAACTTGGACTGTCTTACCCGTGCAACTTGGGAATTAATTTGTTTGTTTCACTGTAAAATGTCTAAGATACTAGATAAGTGATAGATAAATATTATTATTATAGATCTTTGTGTATTTCTGAGTGCAAACTTGAACTTGCATTTGACAAAGAACGTTTTGTTCTGCCCTTTTACACTGTTTGTTGGTATTTTCCATATATAGAATTTTGTAAGACCAGTTAACTCCTAGTTATAATGCCAATATTAGCGAGTTGTAAGAATACTGGCTGTTGCAGATAACTTAGGGTGAGATAGATGAAATAAATCTGCTTCAAAACTTGAACAGGGTTTTGCTTGAAGTTCGGAAATGTGCTCGATAACAGTTTCCATGAGTGGATATGTGAGAGGGTGGTGAGGCACATGAACAGGTTGCACAGAGAAGCTGTGAATGCCCCATCCCTGGAAGTGTTCAAAGCTGGGTTGGATGGAGGTCTGAGCAACCTGGTCTAATGAAAAGTGTGTCTGCCCACAGCAGAGAGACTGGAAAAAGATGATCTTTAAGGTCCTTCCCAACCCAAGACATTCTATAACTCTGATACTTGGTATCGCTGGGTAATGGTTGGAGAAAAAGAATAGCTTTATTAGAGACACTTAGACCATCTGAACTTAATATACCTGTGTATCTAAGATGTGAATTCTTGTATTATCAGTTATTTCTGGATTTTTTCAGCCCACTCTCTAAAATAAAAGACACCACATCCACCCTCCGTCTCTCAGTAATCTTTAGTTAATCACTTTATTTACTACAACTGAGTACAACTGGCCAGGCAAGTTGTGGAAGTATTTGGTCTGGGGGTGGGGGGCACATTGTGCACCTCCAAGAGGCAGCTCATCCCCCAGCTCACCTCTCAAGTGCTTCCCAGAGATCATATAGGTCAGAAAATGAATTGTTAAGGATCTCATGAAGTTTTCAAGTTGGTTTTTGCCAGACTGAACATGAGTTGCACCAACAGTGGTGGGTGTCCCCAGTCAGCATCACTTGTTACCCTGTGGTGTGACAGTGCCCCAAAGTTAAAGTACCAGCTTTGTCAGGGGATACATAGATGAATTTTCACATGGAGTCTCATCAGAAGGTAGCAATTGCTTTGTTTTTCCTGGAAACCACATGAAAGAACCCCAAATCCAGCCTGGTTTTCACTTTAGTTAGCTTGGAAAAGTTTTCAAGGTTGATTTTACTGAAAATAGTGACACCTTACATTACCTGGGACTAATTCACGCTGTTCATTTTACTGGTAACCAGGGGAGAGATAGAGGGAAGTTATTGCCCCTCTGTGATACAATAATTCAGTGCAACTAGAAAATCTGTTATTTAGGAGATAATTTTAGTTTGCCGTTGAGGTTACAAGGCAATAAATGGCTCCTTGTTGTATCCTCAGAGTTTACCCAGCACATTTATGAGGCTGTTTATTGCCTAGTGTACTTAGAACCAAGCTAAATTATCACTACGGTATCAAATCTACATTTTAAAAACCCACTCTTTTCATTCATTCTTTCCTTTATTTCTTTTATATCTCTTTCCTCACCAGATATAACGAAGAGCTCACTCCCTCTGTATTGCTTTTTCAAATAGAATCAGGGCTAATCACATTAAAAGGGCAAAATATTTTTCATGTTAATTGCTGATAGTTTTTATTAGTTCCTTGATTTTAACTGGTTAAATTCTGTAGGGTTTTTTTTTTTTTTTCCCTTGGGGGAAAAAATGTGCTCTTGGTACAATCAATTTTGTTAAAAGGATAATTAATTGCTCTAGTATGTAAAGTGAAGTGGCTCACTTACTCTGTTTTGGATTACAACCAACTTCTAAAATCCTATTTATATGAAAATTGTCCAAACTTAAGATTCCCTTATGATAGCAGAAAATATTATTCTTACAGTCTGCATACCTTTGCTTTCTCTCAAGTAAGATAAACACCAGCACAGTGTATGCAGGGTTGGGATACTTTTAAAATTGTACTAATACGAAAAGTTTCCTCTATAGTTCGAAAGATCTTTTCAATACTTTTTGTGAGAGCACCTGATCAAAGTCACGTAGTGTACTTAAACTTCTGCTCGTATGCCACCTACATAGACCATAGCTTTATAATTTCGAATTCCTCGGTATCCCATGGATTTGGTCCTTATTGAAATGCCTTTTATGAGAGCTGCCTGACATACATATGCCTAACATTGCCATCTGATACCCAAAATATAACTCATATTGACAGGTGTTGTGGACAACACTCACGGAGCCAGCTAGCAACTCTGTCCCCTCCACAGAGCTCAGTATGGCCTCTGCCATTCTCTAGGGCCAAAAGGCAGGAACAGCAGCCAGGAATCCAGGGTTTTAATTGTCATTTAATTGTAAAGCTGGAGGTCAGCACACCAGGAAAGTTGTACTTGATGAATGCGGGAAGGCTGGTATGCATGGGGGTCAGAACAGAGGAAACTGGAAAGTGTGTAGCGTTGAACAGGTCTTGTGGTTCGTGATAAACCCTGCTGCAAGGTCCTGGCATTCTCATCCAGTCTCGTTCTCTGCTGGACTGGAATATCAATGCCACTTCTGCCAGAGTGCAACATACTTACCAAATCAAGTCCTTGCTGAGGAGCCTCTCTCCAGGGCTGTGCTCACACCTGCATGTGATGTATCCAGCACTGTTGCTTGATTTCTTCCCACGCTCCTTGAAGGCTTCTCGGGAAGTGTGATGGGCACTAAAGCTGTGCCACGGCAGTATTACAGTGCTCTATGAGTGTAATGGCAAAGCTGTCAGTGCTGGTAAGGTAGTCACAGTAGTCACAGAGCTGCTTTCATGCTCTGCTCTGACTCTGGACTCATTCCTGTGTACCTTCCCACTTCACTGCCTGTACTCCTGCTCTACTTCATCCAGCAACCCTCCTCCTTCTTTTCAGTAATATAGTTAGAGCTTAGAAGGTGTCTGAGGGGGTCCCTGAGCCCCAGGCAGTAGGTGAGAAAACTTGCTGATCTGACATGGCAGGATCTGGGCACCAGGGAAGTGAGAAATCCAAACAGCCACTGCTGGAAGAAACCCTAGAAGGGTTAGTTCCTCCCTACCAAGGTCTCTACCCTTCTGAGCAAAGGGGGCTCCAAATAACAATCCTGATGTCTTGTCCACTTCCTTGCTTATCTGTAATGTTTCTTAAAGTGTTAATATTGTGAAAAATTCATCTGGGATCACCTATCACTAAGGCCTAATCCTTTATTTAGGATTATCCCAATCCCGAACACCTTTTTCTGAATGCAAATATATTATGCTAGCTTTTACAATTTTTTTTTTCATGAACACTTCCACTTGAAAAAAAAATATTTCTTCCTCCTAAATCAGTTCACATCTATAAGCAATTGAGGCAGAGCTGCAGCTGATGCCCAGCCACCTTAGAAGTCTTCAACCTACTTTAAAGCAGGCTGACTTGGATGATGCTAGTCTTGACTTTTGCAATATATCCCTGACAACCAGTAGGAACTGTAAACTTATTTGTAAAAATAGGCCCTTTTTTAAACTCTTGTATTTAAAGTAACATACTCTTTATAATTACACACCAGGTGGAAGCAAGAATAAGGCACATGCTTCCAGCTGCTTTAACTCAAAAAAAAGAATCCCTTTTCAAGGGGATTTGATGAAGAGGTGCATCAGTAACACATTCCCAGTTTCCAGATGCTACCTACCTATGTTTATCACTCATGGTTACAGTTGTTTTCTGTTGGGCTCATTTCTTTAGATAAGCCCACAGTGACTCGAATTTAGTAAACTTGCATTTCTAGTCTGCAGACTATGACAAGTGCCATGATAAACAGATGTGATTTAATTTTGAGCATCACTGATACACCACTGGAAAATGTTCCTAATGTGAATATGTATTGTGAAATCCTCTGTTTAAGTGCCCACAGACAAAGCTAATGTGAGCTCTCTGTGTGGTAGGGCATTTGTGTGCATATATAAAAGAGAATCAACTGAAAACACCACAAGGCTGGCAGATTATAACCTCTGTTTTAACAACACTGACCAGCTAATATCAGACACACACTCCATAGAGCTTGTGGAACACACATACAGCTTTAATCACAGTATGGGATTTGGAAGCATGTTTTAACAATTATATTATCTCATTAGACCGAAATTTAACTTTAGCAACAGTTCCAATTGACATGAAGAGGAATTCTTTTATACAGGAAGGGAAGAAATTCTGAACAATAGATGTTTCACTGGAGGAAACAGTGGGCTCTATTTGTCATGGTTACCAACCCCTATTGTCCCATTTTGCCAATCTCCTGGACCAAAAAGACTTTCTCTTAGGGATCTCAAGTGTCATGTGAAGCTGTTTCTCATCTTAAAAAGATTGCTGAAAAAGGATGATGTGGATATTCAAGAAGACATGTTCAATAATTTCTTTAAACTTCTCCATCAAGATCTTTTGTATCTTTCCCACAGGGATGTCAAAAATTTCTGGGGAAAAAAAAATCAAAAATTCTTCTTAGAAAATTTCATTCTTTCATGGTGACATTGTAAAGAGGCACAAAAAGGAAAACGGTGACTGTGACTTAGAGCATTGTGTGTATAAGGGCAAGCAGTGATAGAACAAGGCAGAATGGCTGAAATACAGTAGGTTTAGCTTATATGTTAGAACGAAATTCTTCCTTGTGAGGGTGGTGGAGCACTGGAACACGTTGCCCAGAGCAGCTGTGGATGCCCATCCCTGGAAGTGTTCAAGGCGGGATCAGATGGAGCTCTGAGAAACCTGGTCTAGTAGAAGGTGTCCCTGCCCCTGGCAGGGGGGTTGGAACTAGATGATTGTTGAGGTCCCTTCCAACCCAGGCCATTCTGTGGTTCTATACAAGGTAAGGGTTCTTTCCACAATTGTTAAAGAAGACTGTTTTGGTGCAGAGAGACTACTGTTATCATATAAAAAACAAGTTTGTGTTTTTTGGATACTAGTGCAATATCCTCAGCTCAGGGATTGTTTTCAGGACGGTAGTTCTTTGCTTCCTTGGCTTCTCATGTTACTAGTGAAGGGTGATGTGATACTGGTCATTGATCTCTTCAGCACAAAGCTACTTGCTTAGGAGGGTGTTTTGCTTGATGCTCAGGTAACGCTGGTTTAAGGTCCAGTTATTGCAATAGAGATGGGAAATTCTTCATTGACTGTAAACTGGAGTTGGCAGAGAATGAAGGAGAAACCATTTCAGGAGGTCTTCGTGCTCCTTCAGAAGCCCAGAGTTTATGTCTGGGAGTCAGGCACTATGTTATTAGCATGAAGACACACGTGTTAGCACGGATCCCACAAGACCCTACTGAAAGAGCAACCTACTAATTGCTTACAGTAATCCATTGATTTATGTGGTGGTTTACAGAAGGAAAAGTAAACCAAAGGCAAAGTCTCTGTACCAGCACTTTAAAATACATCCAGCAGGGTGACTTTGAATCCTTTTCTGTGACCATAAAGAGGGGAACCTCATTTTCAGCAAGTTAGTGCAACTCTGCTTTTGTTAGGCTTTGCAGGATCCCATCCTTTCTGCTTATCAGGTCTTGGTTATGCTGGGATTCTGGCTATGTGGATCATCCAAAGTGTGAACAAAAGATCTCCAGAATTGCCAGTGGAGGGGCAGGCAGGGGAGCCACTGCAACTACTGCGAACTTCAGTTCCTGTTTCCTTTCTTTAAAAAGGGGTGTGATTAAGAGAAAACATAATTGCACGAAGACTTTCAATAGCCAACTGTGGCTGGGGAGGCTGCATTCCAGAACACAGGCATGGGATTTTTTTTTTTTTTTGTCATCTCCCTTTACTCTGTAATTAAATTTTCATTGAATGGCTGAGTCTGACTATTATAATGTAATCACTTACAGCTCTCGCGTGTAATTCATTAGAACAATAATGAGTTTCAATGAACAGGCTCCCCACCAGTGATGAACTTTGAATGATTCTACGATAAAAATTCATTTGGGAGGGTGGCAGATGGAAGACAGACCATGGTACACTCAAGATCTGTGCACACCTATGTATAAATAATAAATACATCTCAGGCAAATGCAAAATGCTGCAGCTTTTTGTGAGGTCACTGGGAGAGGAGCTTCTCTGCATACCAGTGCTTTAAAGCAAGAGCTGCCTCAACACTCAGGTTGTTGCATTTGTGAATTTATTATTCAGCTCTCCATTCCACAGTTTCTGATAGCAAGTTTTCCACCAGATTTACATCCCATTCGATAGTTTGTCTCCAGATTTTCAGATGAATTTGGTGATGGTCCCTGCAGCTTAAAGGTGGGCTGCCTTGCTTGCAGCTCCCCTGGTCTCCTGTCAGCTGGTGCCTGACATCTAAGTGAAGGAGCTGCCTGTTATCCTTCCTCTGGACTATCAGTTTTCCCAGGAGTATTATTACCTAGGTTCTACATTTCCACAAATGAAACCAGCATTCCAGCTGGGCAGGCAGGAGCCAAAAAATCTGAGTAGCATATTTATGTTCAGATTGCTCCTGCCTTGGGATTCCTGCCTTTTGGAATTTCCAAACTGAAGCTGTCTTTGAGGGGGGAAAAAAAAAAGGCAAAAAAAAAAGGAAGGTTTTGGCTTTGGCTTTTCAGTGTTTTTCATGAGTTGGGAGTTCCATTTTTATGCAGTCTCTGTGGTTTAATTATTAGTACCTTGGCAACACAAGCTTAGCAAATTTCTTAGTCTGGTGATCTTTGATTTTGCCTGCAAAAATAAAAATAAAGAATTTTTTTAAATAGATGATGCTGCAGAAGATTTTCTTTCCAAAGCATTTTTAAAGTTTCTCTGAAAAAACACCTAATATTGAAAGCTGGGAATTTATACATATTTAGATTTTTCTGTGGATAATGGGAGTTTTGCATTCTCCTTTGACTTGAGTCCGTTAAAACACACCAAATATTAACCACACAATGACAGTCTGTCAATGCAGAAATCTGTCTTTCTAAGCCAAATCCTGAAAAGCCTTGAGAGAAGGCATTGGTCAAAAAACATCAGTTTTCAGATACTCTATTTCGTGATGACAGAGAAAACTCTCCATGGCCCTCCCCATATTTGGAGGCAAAATAAATGATGAATAAAAACTGTTATACTGAACCCTGTATGTAGGGGGGCTGGATTGGATGCCTGTGTTAGGATCTGTCCCCAAAAGATTTAACTCATATCCTAGATCAAACCCAGAGAGGGCATATTTTCTGGTTAGAGTTTTAGTTTAGTTGTTACAGCATTACTGCCTGTTAATGATATCTAGCTTTGGGTACAAGATGGTAAATAAGACAATGAGGGTCTTGCAGATGATCCTGTAGAAAAAAAAAAGGAACTATGCTATGGACAATGACATGAAGGAAAATAAGTGTTTGAGGCAGCTTTTTAAACACCTCTCTGTCCTACAAAGAGCTGCTGTACTAGTTTGTAGCATCTGTGTTGGAATCTTCACACTGCTACTTCTGAAAGGTGAGTTTGTAAAACTCGTAGTGTTGGCACAGCCGCAAAGTTGGGACATTCCTAATTATGTATTCTGACAGATAAAGATGAATTGATCACTGAACTAGATGGTTGCCTAGGTGCAAGCAATCATGATCTAATTTTATTTGTTTTGTGCAAACAGCATTATAGTCTTGGAGCTCTAAAAAGGCCAATTTCCCAAAGCGGAAAACAATCATGAACAAAATTGAGTGGGAGGAAAAATTTAAACACAAGAATGTGCATGATAATTAGGAATTGTTTAAGAATGTTTTATTAGATGCCAAAAAAACCCCCAGCTCTGCAATCAAGAAAGGTTTCTATGGCTCAAAAAAAAAAATATCCTGCTAAAATGTGAGGAGAAGGCAGTCACCAACCCCTTCAGAAAAATCAAAAAAAATCCCATTAAAAATAACACTATGTAGTGAATGAAAAAAAAAAGCAGCTCATCATAGGGAGCATAAACCAACATAACCAGACATTTAGGAAGTAAAATCAACTGATAGAAAAAACTAAATGCATCAATAAAAATCCTTCTGCACTCAAAAGGGTACAAAAATCAGGAAACCTTTTTTAAAGAAAGAAGAACAAATAAAATCTTTGTAGATATATTCTATATTGGATAAAGACCACAAAAATTTCTAGTAATATAAATAAAAATGTAATCAATAGATATTTTATAATTGGAAAGAAGCAGGCTTATATTTTAGCATGATACTAAAATACTTTCAGCTAATATTTAGAAGATTAAACAGCAATAGTTAAAACCAATTATTAAAAGAATTGGCAAAGGGGTGTCTTGAAGTAAGATTGTGGGCACTGAATTAATCTTTAAAGATGGGCAAAATGCCAGAGTACCAGGGGAAAAAAAAGCCAATGTTGTTCCAATACATATATATATATATATAAAAATTGAAATATGCTGATCAGGCTAGTTAAGATACTTAAGATTGGAATTCTGGAAAAAAATGTAGAAAATCTGAAGTGAACATTGCCATTAAAGAGTGGAATGATGGGTACCCTATTACTATCTGTCAGGATGATTGTATGTGAAAAAAAAAAGGCTTTCTCAAGTATATCTGATGTTCTCTTCATTTTGTTGTGCATTAAGACAATGTAGCTATGCTGATCTAAAAATTATTATAAGTATTTGACATAGTTTTGCAGAAAAAATGTAGCAAACCCATAAAATAAGTCATAGAGTAAAATAAATTGCACCCATATTAAATTAATTATAATCTCAAAAAATTATCTTAAAAGGAATTTAAGTGGCATTGTCACTTAAGGCATTTATGAGGTCTGATTCAGATATATATAAGTATATAGAATGTACTATCTATCTCTGTAAAGTTCTGATATATTTATTGGAGAGTGGTCAGATGTGATCTTCATTACTTTAGAAAAATATTGAAGCAGATCATAGGCCTAGGAGCTTCTGATCTATTAAGTGAAGAGAATTTTTGAACTTTGCTGAGAACTTTACTGTCTGGAAAACACAGAACAAGTGTCTTGTCTGACTTCACTCTGTGAAGTGAGGGGCTGTAAGGGAAGCAAGTCACCTGTTACACTGAGACCCGGATTGCTTGGCATAACGAGCATGTTTAAACAAACACACCTTTTGATACCGATATATATGTGTTCTTCCGTCCAAAACTAATGTAAACAGTGTTCCCAGTTTAAGGACTTGTATGCAGCAGTGAGAAGCCTTCGGAATTAACAGTTGAATATTGGCTAGTACTAAACTTGAGTAAGAGGTTGTCTTTGGTAGCGTGTGCCAAAACTGTTCTGTATGAGAAGGAGTGTAAAATTGCCATTGTGTTCAAAATTAGTGAGACTCTTTAAAGAAAACCATGTGAACTGGAATATTAAAACTGGGAAAAAAAATTAAAAGTGGTCTGCAAAGGATGTCTCTTAGGAACTTGAGAGACATAAAATGCCAGGTTATTTGAGACAAGGTTGGGGATGGTTGCTGGCCCTCAGCATCGGGGTAAAGAAAAGACTTTTAGGAGAGAGGTGTTAATCTAATAAAATGAAACAAAATAACTGAACAAAAGGCACTGCAAATTTTCAGTAGCTAGAAAATTCAAACCAAATAGTGGGGAGATTTTTGTAGCAGTAGGTCAGCCATTGCAACAGTTTATATAAGGATGCAATAGTTCCTCATCTGAAGCTTTTGAGTCAATGACATTTTTATACTTGTATTTAAAGTTTATCAAACAAGTTTCTTTGACTTGCATAGTCCCAGAGGTCATGATAATATCTTTTCTCCATTAAAATGTAAAGAGATGGCATCTTGAAATGTTTGACTTTGTTCCAAAATCATATGGAAGTCTAATCCTAACATGAACTTTGCACCAGTTTAATGGATCATGCAAACATCAGGAAAATAATGTGTATTTTTGTACAGAATTAAGAGGAGTTATTTTTCTGGTTTCTTTTATCTTTCGTTTTATCTGGTTTACTTTTATCTTTCCAACTCTGGTGACAATCATGAGTTTCAGCTTAAAACTTTGGTCCAACAAAGAGAGGAAACTGCCAGACAAAATTTCCTTTTGAAGCTTCTTCTGTGGGTAGAAGAGAGAAAGAAAAGCAAGACAATGATTTGTTTGCCTTCTCTCCATCTAACCAGGAGGTGCTCCAATATTGTGACTGTGTGAGAAGCCATATAAATGGGAAAAGTCACATATGGGTTGCTCTTTTATGAAGCTGTGGAGCACGTCTTGTGGCCAAATGCTGAGGCAGTTAAAGGTGGCGCTGAAAGAACAACTCCTGAGATATCAGCATGATGAAGAAGCCTGTTGGTACATATTAATGACTAGTTATCCTGCACAGAAATGGGGTATATTCTTCTGGGCAGGGCTTTGAGCTCTTTGTTACCCAAAGGAGTTCATTGAAACCCTGTTAGCTTACAGATGTATTAAGTGAACATGTAAATATATATCGACTTTTTACTGTCCTTTGCCACTTCAGACAATTCCTGTCTTTTGGCTATTATCATATCCATTAGAACCTTGATCTTGCAAGTAGACAAGAAATTCAGGTTGAATTCATTTATGAGAGTTTGTTTCACACACACTTATTACCATGTCTGAGACTTTAAAGAAGAAAACTTTTAAATACCTGCCCAGGTTGCATCAGGTGTTAAAATCATCCAAACCACCAGGCCTCTACATTTACGTGCAAGGACCGAACTTCATCACACTGATGGTCTCTTCTAGTTCCTGTGAAGTCATGGGGACAGAGTTGCTTGCATAAAATTAACTGCATGTTTAAATGCTTTATTGAACTTAAATCATGATCAGTTAGGAGATGAATTTGCCTTAATTTAAAATACATCTTTATGAGTCTGTAGTGCATCTTCAAGAAATATATAGAATGTACTATCTATCTACAGAGGGTGCTGATATATTTATTAGAGACTGGTCAGATGTGATTTTCATTATTTTAGAAAAACATTGAAGCAGATCACAGGTTTAGGAGCTTCTGATCTATTAAATGAGGAGAATTTTGAAACTTTACTAAGAAAAGTCAAGAAATAAAACAAGTAACAAAAAATCTTCTTGTACTTAATTCCCATAGATATCATAAAACCAAAGAGTTGGGAACTAAAGCTCCATTTTAGGAATTCCTTCTTTAATTTCTCTGTCAAATAGATCTTTTGATAATGTTCAGAGAGCTTTTAAACTATTTTATTTTCCTTTCAGGTCGATGTAAGGTTTGCCTAGTGGTCAACTTTGTAAGATATTGCACTTCCCATTTAAATGGGAACATAAAGATCATTACATTGCAATTGGCACGCATCAGGGTTCCCTGATATTCTACCACCAGTTGAGATTTTAGAGATTTTTGAGCTGTTCAGGAGTTGAAAAGAAACCCAAAGAAGTCATTTTATCTACCTGAAGATAACTGATTTTTTTCACAGGAGAAGTAAATGAAACGTATGTATTTTGCATAATGACACAGATGACAAACTGGGCAAAGTGATCTGTTAATGAGCTTCCTGTAAAGCGAGAATGCAGGAGCATGAGCAAGGAGCAGAAGGAATCACTCTGATCTTCAAATTTAACAACCACTTCTAATCAAACAGTCTTCTAGGATATGTGAATTCTTCAGCTCACTTGAATGGTCAGCACTATTTGAATTAAAAAAAGCCTGTATGTAAACCTTATTACAAGCAATTTATTCAAGTGTGCAATGTTATTATTTGGAGGAAAACTTATCTGTCAGGTGTTAAAGTACTGTCATTTAGTGATGGCAATTTGCAATGCTAAGAAAGAAGTACAGCCAGGAAGTGATGAGTCTGATTGATCAGGCCACAGATTTTACTGTCTTTGTGACAGTAGCTTGCTATAAGTTACCTCCAAAAACAGAGCCAAAGAGTCCTTAAATGAAAGGGGGTCTTGCCCATTACTCAAATGGGCTTTGAATCAGGTCTTTGTCAGTTTACTTCGCAATCCTGTCCTTTGCTGAGTACTTTTATGGAAACTTCCTTAAATGCTGGTGCTGTTTTCTTTGGGCTCGTCCCTTGGAGCTTGTGTTTTTCCTCCTGGAAGGGAAGTGGAAGGCTCTGTCCTTGGTAGGGTGTGTACATGTTCAGCGTTTCACAGCGAGCCAGTAGATGTCTTTGCAAACATCTTTTCTTGGAGAGCAGCTGTGCCCAACCTTGCTGTTTGCACCAAAGCCAGTCTGAGCTGCATGCCAGCTTTGATCCCTCTTGATTTCATGGTGAGCTGCCAATTCAAGAGGAATTTTCTGATAGACGTATACTGGTGGTCTTTTCTCTTCTAGGACATGGGGGTGTCAGTTACTCTGGCAGCCCACTGTGCTCTCTGCTGCACACAAACATGGTAAGTGACAGATATTGGCACAGAGAACTCAAAAGTATTTAAATAGTCATCATACTCCCATCCCTATGGTGTCCAAGCATCATCTAGAAAAGAAGGCTATCGAGTTGATAAATCTAATCCTCAGTTTCCTTTAGAGCAGTTGTGAGAGTTTTTATCTGGAAACTGTTTATACAGAAGTAAAGTCCAAATGCTGTTACTGAAAATACAGGCAGTGAGGAGACTGCTTTTTTTTTTTTTTTTTTTGAAATTGTACAAGCAAATTATCAAAGTATCAAACAATGAAGCCTATAACAAAGATCAATAACTTCAAAATACTTCCCAGTATGTTGCTGCCCAGGCCAGCTATCAATCTGTCTGTAGAAACAGTAAGCACAATGCAGGAATTAAGAGAGGAAAGAAGTCAACCAATGCTGTTTTTAACTTACAGCTACATACTCTGTTGGCTGCTGTTTTCAGTCCAGATGTGGCTGTAGCAATCCTTCAGGAATACAGTCTGGTTTTTTTTGGGTTGATATCTGATCTATTCGTTAACGCTTTTATATCTGTGTTTCTAACACCCATAAGGTCTTCCACACATACACTGGAGTATTTATGGCTATTTGAGATGATCCAGAGTTCCCAATGGCACTCACTGCTCTGTGCTCTGCTCTGTGCTCTTAGACAGTCAGGAAAAAGTGGCTTTTTCAGAGCTGTTGAGTGAGCACAAACTCCTCTTTCCTGTTTCTCTGCAACTGATGCTGCTGGAGGGAGCAGAGCATGAACCGTGACTCTAGTAGGGAGCATTGAGTTCCTATTGACCAGGACAGGAGCCTAAGGAACCAGAGGAGGGTGGAAAATGGTGGAGGACAGTGAGAGCAAGGACCAGGGGGCCCAGGTCTGTTTCATGTTACATCTGTGTGGCAGTGAATTTTATCTCTTTTCCATTGGAAGAAGAGCTATGCAGATTATTCCCTCCGTTTGGAAAGAAAAATAACAGTGGGAGTGGCAGAATGTCTCTGTGAAGCCATCTGCTCCACTGGAGCTATTGCGTAAGGTGAGAAGAGGGGGAAAGGCTTTGGCCATGCATCTTCCCAGAACAAGATTTTGAGGATTCTCACAAGAGGTAGAAAGAGCCCCAGAGCACCCCCAAAGCTCGTGTTCTGCCCTCAGAACATCCTGAAGTCAAATTAATGCCTTTCAAGTTAATACCAAACTTCCTACAGAGGACAAAACAAGAGTATCTCTGCCTCCTATACAATCACTTAGGTACCCTTTAATTCTATGAAGTTAAACACTTAGCTTAAAAATTCAGTGCTGAACTGGCTATAGTGTTACAAGGAGTGACCATATATTAAATCTGGGTATGTTCTTTCTTTGCAGGTGCATATAAACTTTGAATTAAAAGTGAAGCCATTATTAGAAAAAGAGGATGTGACATAAATTAATTGTAGTGTAGGCTGGCTCTTTATTCCACAATATTTTGAAGACCAGATCCTAGAAAAGCGCGAAGAAAAAAAACATATTAGTGCTCATTAGTATTTTAATAATTCGGTAGTAAATGTTTAATTGTTTTATTACAATGTTGTGATAGGTTACGATAGGGGAAGGAGGGAACTCAATATCGTGTTAATAGGAAAAAGTAACTGCTTTGAGGGACATGATATTTCAGCTCATTTTTTATTTACTGGTTACATTCAGAAGATACAATAAGTTTTGCTTCTTGAATCATTTTCCACTCAGAAAAGACAGGAGGAATATTAACAGTTTCTTGTATTTAGATTAGAGGTGTTTTTTTCTCTAAGAAATTACATTTTTTTCTTACTGAAGATAGACAACAACAGCAGCAGCAACAATAACAACTTCTAGTAAGAGAAAACTAAAATTTTTTAGTGCATTGCTGACTTGGACAATAGGTGCTCCTTACACTGCAGAGAAACTCTAGCACCTTTACAAAACTGTGAGAGACGTACTGCTTATTGGATCCAGTCCAGGATTCACACTGTCTATAGTGCAGATTTGGAGAAGGACTGTTTGTGATGAAAATGGGCATGGTAACATGGACCATAATTAGCTGAAGTTAGGTTGTGTTTAGCCAGCAACACGTCGAACATGATTTTTCCATACCTATAACAGCGAAGTCGTGCTCAAACCATGTATATTGTCCTTGTACAAAAGGGAATACATTTCCTGCTCAGATATCTTTTAGTATTTACTTCAGAAAACACACAGCAAACTAAGCAAATTTCAGAAAAGGTCACCTTTTGATTTGGTGCTGTGGATTTTTTTTTTGGATGTTGTTGTTATGTGGGTTTTTTTGTTGTTGTTGTGTTTTTTGTTGTTTGTTTGTTTGTTTTTGTTTGTGGGTTTTTTTTTTTTTTTTAGTTTCCTTTAAATTCCCCACAGAAAATCAATTGTGTTTTGTTATTTTTTTTTTTCCTGGAGCGAATTTAATGTCTGCACAGTTACATACACTCAAATATTCTCATTAGAGAATTATTATTTTTAGAATTATAATGCAAATTGAATCTTAGATTGGCCTGAGCCTCCAGCATAGCTGCATACTGAATGAAATGCCTCTACTCGTAGCACTGCATTTGAATATATCTTATGCTTTGTGTGTGTTTAATTCTGCACAGGGAAGACCTGGTTGCTTGAGGGTGAAAGGAAATCAATTTTTACAGTGATTCCTGCGTTAAAGACAGATGTATCAGAGGTCATTCTTGATCCATATGCTGTCATTGTTTATTCATGGGGGATAAGGTAGTTCTTAAGTTAGGAGAGAAATTTTCCATTAGGACTTAATGCAGCAGCTCAAGACATAAAAGCCCGATGTCTTAGTGCACTCTGGGAAAGTGGGGAATTTAAGTCATTACAGAATCACAGCAAGGTCTTGGGGGCCTTTGTCACAATGACTCCATGTCATCTGAGGTAAAATGGAAAGCAATTGTCCAGAGGAAGAACAAAAGAAATGAAGTGCTAGTTACCAATCTATACTATTTACTCAAAGACCCAACATTAATGGAAAGTGCAGATGAAGAACTCAGTCTCAGCTCATCCTTTGAACCTCAGTGGGAGTAATTTTATTTTTATAGTCTGGAATTTTCTTTTTTTCCTCTCCCATTCTTTCTTTCGATCTTCTTCTTTTGTTTTTACACTTGAAGAAAAAATAATATATAAAAGCTGCAAAAATTAATTCCTATCTGTGGGGAATAGCACACAGGTCATAGACCAAGGAACTGTATTACTACATTATCGCTGAATCTCACCAAAATGCATTAAATAAGTACTTGAAATGAAATAAATAAGGTAGAACATGCTACAAGGTTTCTAAAGAAGAAACCTTGCAGCCAGCAGTGACTTTGAAGTTTTACTTCTTATTTTTTTATATTATTATTATTATTCTGTTCTGATGTGCTGGCGTTCGGAGTCCATGACCTACGTGCAGTCCCTTGAGGATGTCAGAGATCTGAGAGCCATTGTTGTGAATGTGTTCATTAGGTATGAAGAAAAAGGTACTGATCTAAATGCAACAGAATGTCAAACTTCTCCAGATTTTTTTGTTGTTGCTGTTAAGGACAGAGCAAAATAACAGTCTGGAGCTGGTAAGTTTCTATCCTTTGATTTTGCAGAGTAAAATCAAATAACTTCACTGAAAATATCAGAAATCAGGTGTATTTCTGGGGTGTTGGTGGCAATAATATTTTAAAAAACACTTTAAATTAAAAAAGCCCTACTAAAAGATAATGGTTTTAATCCTGCTCTTACAAAAGCCCGTTTAAAAACTAAAACCATTTTAGGAAAACACAGACTGGACCTAATTGTTCTTGATGTTTGTAATGACACTTTCCAAACTGCTTTGCAAATATTCAAAGTTGTACAGTAGCTTATCTGCAAAAATTCTCTAGAAATAATCATACAGGACTGTTATTGCTATTTCTTCTCATTTTCTTGTAAGGCAATTGGCCTCATAACTCCGTTTTTTTAGGCATAGTATGCACATACAATTATAGACAACATATGCATCCAAGGACTTGGATTCTAAGTAGATATGACAAACAGAGGGAGTTTGATTATCCCTAGATTATAGCTAGAAATGTGAGATACAGAGAGAGACAGACTCTCCCGTGCAAAACAATGTGTGAGATCACCACCCACAGTTCTCAGTGGTATTTAGGTGTATGCTCAGTTCACATTGAGATAGATGGAAATTAGGTGTCGTTCACGGATTTTGGATGCTTAGGTAACAGATACAAGAACACACAGGGACAGGAAAAGGTCACTGTACCCTGTATCTTGTATTCACCACATGGGCTTACCCAAAGCTCTGTTGGAACGCCCTGGTTCCCAAACAGCTCTTTGGTTTGGAGTGCTTTTAGCTAATTAAAGGAAATTTCCTTAAATTTTTCAACTATGCATTATAAGCACTGATATTTGTATATCTGTCTAGCTCACTGTCTCCTAACTCCCTTGGATGCACTTATTTCTTATGTTGCTCATTAAAAAAAATAATCCCAATTACTCAATGTAAACAAATGAAGAGGAAGTGCAGGGCTTCAGTACAATTTACTTGAACAGAAGGTAGGAAACATTAGTATCGATGCATTCCAGGACTTGCTAGCAAAGCACAACTAAATTTAGCAGCCAGAGATATTGATTTGATTAAAAATGGTTTAAGACTTGTAAATGTCACTGGAACTTAGCAAAATGAACATTATTAAATCCTTCTGGTGATGGGGAAAACTAACAAAGGGATTTGCAGTGGTTTCTGTAATTAATTGCTCTGTCATGATTTATATTAACTTACAGTACAACTCCATTAGCTCAGACCTGTCATCTCTGCTCAAGGAACCACCAAGTAATCACTACCACATTAAAGAATAAATTAGTTTTTGGCTTGGAGCCTAGTTGTAGAATGTTTCATTTGTGTCTGCTGTAGACATATGTACCTAATAAAGTTGGGAAGAATGAGTTAAAGTATGTATATATCAATGTCAGCTGACTGTATTTTAGAGATGATATGATCAGCATTGTTCATTAGGCCTAATGAATCACTTAATTTCTGTTGCTTGCCTCCTGTTTTGGTGAACACCTTTCGATGAACTATGAAGCAGGAGATGACTGAAAATAGGTAGGTCTCCTGAGATCCTCCTTCCTTCACATTCTGTGGCCTGTGGTTGTAGTAATAACTTCATATGGTTTTTGTTAACACTTCATTACCCCAGACTTGGATAAATTATCCTCCTGCTTCTTCCCCAGTTGCAGACACATGGGTGAAGCCAAAGTCTTAGCTACTACTTACAGTAGATTATGGGATTTGTGAGGTTCTATCAAATCATCTCTGACTTTGATAGTTTGAAGATGTTTTAAGTGGTTTTTCTGTTAGTGTGTTATGGCTTGCACAGAAAGTTGTTTTACATTTCCACATAAGCTGTAATGTTCTTAGGAGTCTGCAAGCTAAGTCTTCAACCAATTAATCTTTCTCTTTCCCCCTACCCCCACCCCCGGGTCCTGGATAAATCCCCTCAGTACCCCTGAGGTGTGTCAGCGCATGGCTAGGAAGGCAGCAGTGGCACTTTGAACATGTGTCTGGCTGTTCTACCGAAGTGTTATGTGGTTAAACAAGCGTTGTGGGCAGACTTCATGACTTGTGAATGTGCACCATGTGTAAACCCTCAAAGGATTTGTCGTGCACTTGAAGAGTTCAGTCTCTCAACTAGCTACCGAAATTAAAAATGTGCCTTTCATTAGCTCTGTTGTTCAAACTGGCACATTATCCCTTCCCTTCAAACAACAATAGAAGCCACACTGACAGCCCTGCTGGTTTTATTGTTTCTTATTATTTATGGGCTGTTGCATGGGTCTCGGTTCTCCTCCCTCTCCTCAGTGAGAATTTTGCCCTTGGAGCCAAAATAAGGACCTGTTTGTCAAAACAGTAAGCAGGATGTGCATCTGTTACCGAATGGCAAATCTAAACAGGTCTTAAATGCTCTTGTAGTTAGGAAAAGTTTGGACCTGGCTTGGTCAAGAGGACCTCACAGGTCTGCAAGCAAGCAAGACACAAGAAAAAGGAGTGGCTTTAAACTGAAGGAGGGTAGATTAGATTAGATGTTAGGAAAGATTCTTGCCTCACTCTAAGGGTTGTGAGGCACTGGCACAGGTTGCCTAGAGCAGCTATGGCTGCTCCATCCCTGGAAGTGTTCAAGGCCAGGTTGGATGGAGCTCTGAGCAACCTGGTCTACTGGGAGGTGTCCCTGCCCATGGCGGGGGGGTTGGAACTAGAAGATCTCTGAGGTCCTTTCCAACCCAACCCATTCTGTGATTCTGTGAATATGCACAAGCTGAGGAGTAGGAGATGAGTCAGCATGGCAACCCAAACATAGGGAATAAACTGGCCAGACAGTAGAGATGTGGGCTATTAAATGGGTGTTTTGATGAAGTGTCATGGACACAACTGACGGCTTGGAGTGATGTCGCGTTCCTCTGTCAGCTGCAACCTGAGATGGGTACAGCTGCAGTAGGGTCAGCTGCAGAGCACAGGCACAGAGAGAGCGCCTAAAATGTGCAGTGTTTTTGCAGGTTCTACTGGTCACTGATTATAGGTAATTTTAAACAATTATATGTTTTATATTAATGGTAATTTCCTAGTGTCCCAGAGAAAAAGCCAAAGCCATGCCTGGCATGTTCACAGAAGTGGCCAAGGCACAGATTTTTGTGAGCCCTCCATCTGTTGATGCCAACACAAGGACAGAAAGGAGTGTGAGTTTCAAAACTCCTTTCTACAAGGGGTCTATGCCACCCCCCACTGTTTTCAGTAGATACCTACAGTAAAATTTTAATTTTTTTTTAATCTGTGAGTTTACCAGAACTCTTGGCACGATGACTGCTGTGCCTTTCTTTGAATGCCATAGCGCAAGCATTAGGTTCAGTGGCAAGAGACACTGTCATTTGTAGTGTCCCAGACTGCTAATCTTTAAATATTGTTGTATCAGCCAACTCTTTTCTACACATGCCATCATGACTGGCACTGCCAATCCACTATTTATGTGGATTATGTTCAAACCATCTGTTTTAAAATAATAGTAATGATCTCTTGAATAGAAATATGTGTGTTGATGTAAAAGTACAGGGCAATGCTAGGAAAGCATTACAAAATGGATGGACATTAATTTGCAAATGTTCAGTGATGGAATAGATGTATATCTATTAAGTAGTCCCAGGAGGGAGAGGAAAACAAGCCAATTACGCCCCCCCCCAACTATTTTGTTGGACATAATTTGGACCAGAGCTTGTTCCAGTGTTTACAGACAAGCCTTGTTATATTTTTTGAGTTCAGAACTAGTGGGAGTTATTCAAAATGGAGCAGTTGTAATCCTAATACTCCCCCCCAAAACTTGCAAAAAGTACAGATCACTATCCAAACTTTGTGGTTTGGTCTCACATTTCTTATGCAAGTTTTCAAAATTACCCATGAAATGAGGTAGTGCTTTTGTAAAACTTGATGGAAACTGGGAGGTAGAAAATCTCAAGAGAATATCAGCTGTCAGGAGATTTCAGTATGTCCCGAATTCAGTGGGAATAGAAAATCTGTGACAATAGCTTTTCTTTTAAAGATTGATCTAAACCTCTAGCTTTAAATCTAGTCTTCTAGACTTCTGGCTCAGACCCATCACAAAATATTTTAGCGCTTCCCTTCCTTGTGCCAGGCAAAATCAGGCACTGTTGTCTAATTTGCATTTCCAAAGAACCTATAACTGCAGTCTCTACACTGAGTGTTGAAGTGCAGAGATATACAAAAACATTTTTTTTTGTATTTTATTTAACAAATCTCAGAGAATATCTTGATCTAGTTTAGGTCAGTCTTTACTTTTTGTGAACATGCTCATTTCTTAAGCCAACGTGGTTCTTGGCTGTACTTTTCTTCTCCTAAAGCTTGCTGTTTAAGTCTGGGAACATATTTGCCAAACTAGTGTCTAGTATGATTGTAATAAGCCAAGGGGGTATATCCTCCTCTCAGATACCTTCCATTAACATCAGAGCACTTCCTACCCTCAAGTTAAAGGGAAACTTTACTCAAAGAGGACCTAAATAATGACCACAGGCTTTGCCTGTGGCAATCTATAGTCATTTAGGCTGTTTGAGATAGAGGATGTACTTAGGCACGTCATGTTTCGTAGCTCACCCCACTTTGTTGCTGTGGCCATTAATGTTGCCCCTGGAATGTTTCCTGCAAAAACAGATCCCAGGCAGCCTGGGATCATTCACCTACCTTTTTTCCTCTTGTGACAACACTAGAGTAAGCAATGGGTAGTAGGAGAGAAACAGGACCAGCAGATATCTAGGACTTCCTTTATCTGGAGGTGAGATGTTGTTCCTCTCTGTGCAATCTCTGCATTGCTGTCTTCTGTCTGGGGTTTCAGAGGTCAAAAGAGAGGCTTCTGTTTTGATAGATTGTTGCTTGTCAGGCCTGCTCCACTTCCAAAGTCTTCTGCTGTGAAAAAAATGGGGGAGACTGCTGAAGCTCAACAGCTAAGAGCCGTGTAAGGTTCATAAGGACATTTGCACTACTGTTTAGGGCTGTCATTGTACAGGTGTTGCAAAATCTTACATGAGTACTTCTTGTTTTCAAGCTCTACTTCAAAATCATAAGGGTTGAAACTGAGGAAAATGACATATGAGACAAAACCAACTGAAATGACGGTGCCTTTGACCCCCAGCCTTGAGCAGAAACTCACAGTAGGTATCTTGGTTACTGTGTTATGTCTTTTGTATTACCTGTCCTTGGGGAAAACCCCATGGCTCTCTCAACATTTATAAATCTCTATGCTAAATCTCTGGTCAACCCAATGTATTTTTTAATCTTAAAAGCAAGAACAAAAATATACTAGGAAATTATCAGTGTGTACATCTATTTTATCTATTGTGCTGAAAGAAAGGGATTTAGTTCACTCTCTGGGATTATTAGGCATTATTTTACCCATCTGAAGTTCTACGCTGGATTCTCTCCATCTGCAGTCTTGCTCCAGTTCCCGATTAGTTACCGGTAGTGAATCAACACACTGTTAATTTAAGGTATGTAGTGGTAAAATTTCAAAATGTGTGATATTTGCATCATCAGAAGTTAGATGGGACTGTAGAGGCTTTTGCCCCTTTCAGATATGGTAGTGCCTGAGCCCTTGCAAACAGTCATAAGTAAAAGAACATACAATCTAACCACTTTCACATTCATATTTTAGTGTGTGCAGGAACTGCTCTTACAGGCAGAATAATTGATATTAATGTTGCTATTATAAATTATTATTCGACAATCATTGCCTTTTAAGAATGGGTTGATGATTTATGCTTTTCATAAATCAAATTTCTCGTAGGTTTCTTCGAATTGAAAACAGTCAAGTCAATCAGGTTCTGAACATATAAATTTAATCACTCATCACACAGTAATTGATAATCTCACCCATAAATATGTCATATTATCTATTCAAAGACGCAAACTGCATATGCTAAAAGGAATAAAGTCCACACTTAAAGAATTAATCAAGATTTTAAATATGTTCCTCAATGATCCCGCAGTCCAATAAAAACCTTGGCTGTAACCTGACACCAGGTCCTTTTCACTCTAGAGATTGCTCATTAACAGAGTTTAATAGTTTTTGTTGCATGATACTGAAATATATTATAGGTCTTTTGGATACTTCTTCCCTTCTAAGACCAGCACTCTAATAGCTCAGAGATTAAGGTGTTGCCACTTGCCCAGAGCTGTGTCTTCTATTTCAGTCTCTTCAAGAAATGACACTGTGTCTCTACCTTGCTCATTTTGTTTCATAAAGGCAAGCTTTATTCCTGAGAATAAAATAAAGTCCCTGTGTCATCTCAGTTCATTCCTTTTGGATCCCCTATTCCCTCAACTGTTTCTCCAGTTCTACTTAATAAGCAGAGAAAATTTACCTCCCTCAATTAACTCTGTGGATCTATTCAGTGTCTAAACTTGATATGAGAAGCTCAACAGCTACAGAGCTTGGGGACGTGGTGCACAGCTTCAGACTAGAAGATCTAGAAATGCTCCATCGACTTGGCTTGGTGCAGAGCATTTTGGAAAGCAACATTAGCAGCAGCACTGTTAATTAGCTTTACATCACATCACTCTCATGCATCAGAAGCACTTCTGGTGCTCAGTTTGGCTGACGGTCTTGC
The DNA here is from genome assembly GCF_003031625.1 of Empidonax traillii. Taxonomy (NCBI): domain Eukaryota; kingdom Metazoa; phylum Chordata; class Aves; order Passeriformes; family Tyrannidae; genus Empidonax; species Empidonax traillii. The sequence goes on along the minus strand of NW_020955218.1, from coordinate 1,076,712 downwards.
AAAAGTTTCTGTTGCAGTCTGGGTAACCTTAGTATTTCTCAACTCCAGCCATTGTTCCATCTTCATACCAGCAGATGTTCTCTCTTTAGGAGATAGAATTGGTTATTATCCAGACTCACATATTGCCGCCATGTTCTACTCCTTAAGAATTTCTATGTGCTGAGTAACCTGATTTCTGGAAGTCTCACTACCTGTCAATTCTGCAACTAGTCTAGTTCTTTACACCGAGAAGACAGCAGCTCTCTGCCAAAAAGGGCTGTCAACCAAGTGAGAGAAAACAACTGGGGTCAAATGCTTAGATCCCAGCATTTCCAAACTTTGAACTAAACAGGGAACAAAAGCTGTAAATCATACAGGCACTCCTGAGCTTTGTGGAGGTATTTCTGCAGTGTTCTACCGGAGCCTGTCAGATCAGATATTTTTGGACTCGATCTTGGAAAAATGAACTTAAAAAAATATTATAGTAACCCAGGACAGAAGCCTAAAGCTAAAATAACTGGGAACACTATGGCAAGGAGACCTTTTAATGGTGTGTTTTACATTGCTTTATATGGATAATCTTTGGCTGGTAGGGTACAGGGGGAAAAAAAGTTGATGCTGAGAGGCATGTACAGAACCAAAGCACAGAATCTCTGCAGAGCAGCTCAGAAAAAAAAAAAACCTACAAGTGGTTTGGCAAGTGATCTGGCAGTAAAACCATGGCAAAATTATGTGAGATGATGTCTGGAAGACCAGAGGGAAATCAGCAAGTGAGGAGAAGCTGTGCCCTTCCAAAGCAGCAGAAAACACAGAGACAATGGTACTGGGAAAAGTCATAATATGTTTGAGAGACTGTGGCTGCTTCTGCTGCGTGGAAAATAGTAGCTGTCTGGGAAAGAGATCTGTGAGTGAAGAGTAGAGGGCAGGAGAACTGGGAGTGATGTAGCCAGCAAAGATAAACTGACACTTATGGTATTGTGGGAACTACTGAACCAAGCAGGCTGTGGCAGACTGGGAAATGGCTCTGTGATGATTAGGCTGCATCTAGGATTCAGAAAGAAATGTATGATCTTTTTCTGTTTAAATATACAACAAACTGTATGTGTTACCTACTGGGTACTTGGCTACCTCTGTATAAGAGATGGGGTGTACCATGGCTCAAGGAACTCATTTTTCCCCACTAGATGCTGGTCTGGTGGACACCCACAGTCCCAGACTGGACCTGTAAGGGAACTGGCAAGTTCCCTTGTTTCAGGGGTGGGATGTGTGTGTGTATGTGTGCACCAGCATCCCTTCAGCCAGGTGACAGAGGAAGATGGGACTGTCTCAGCAAAATGAACATGTATTATTGTAGAGCTACTTCTTTCATCAGTATGTGTTGTTTTTCCTTGCTACTTCTACTAATTATGAACATACTTTTGACTAACAGAAGAATGACAGCTGTATATGCAGTGGCTTTTGCTGAGGTGTTTTGTTTTTGATGTACGTTATCACTAAGTTCAGCAAGTAAAGAGCCGCAAGTCAGAACTAGAAACTGACCCACCTAAAAATTTCAAGGCCAATTTAAAAGTCGTGAGTGTTTATGGCATTGGTTAGCTTGGGATTTTTGTGGATTTGTCTCTTTTCGTGTGTGTCCTTCAACATACTTTTAGATTAAACATATAGCTTTTGGGTATTTTTTAGGGCTAAAAATCCAGCATAAAAGAAATTCAAAGTAGGGGTCCTCATATCATCCCTCAACTCCAGGCCTTGGAGCTTGAACTTTTGCAACACCAAAAGCATTGTCAGAAAAGTTTGTGTTTTCCTGTGCTGTTCCTTTCTGCTTCTGCTGCCATTCCCCAAGGCTTGGGGCTGATGGAGCCTGGTGGTGGCCAGTTGAGCTCTGCTGTGTGGAACAGCACAGTCATGACCATGTCTCACCAGGTGCTCTCTGCCATCCCTCCATGTCCTACGCCTGTGGAGCATCTTCTCCCACACACTGATAGACATATGGATCACTGCTTTGCCCAGCTTCCTTGGGAAAATAGCAACCCAACTTCTAAAACCAGCTTTTAGATGTTTCTTTTTGTTACAGTAAGAATGAGCAGACTCAAGTGGTTCACTCTGCCTGTCCCCTTTATCTGCAACTGTACAGTTCTGGCAGGGCGTTGTTCTGCTTTTCTCTCAAGCACCAGCAATGACTTGCCCCTTTCTCTGTCTCCTGGTCAGCACAGATACAGTTTCTGCTGTCTCCTGGCTCCTGCCAGGTCAGTTTTTAACTACGGGGCTCCCTTGCTTGGGCAGCTCTGATCTCTCCTTTTTTGCTGTCTCCCCTGGGCTGGCCCACGTCCCACCACTGCCCAGCCCCATGGCAGCTCCAGACATGGGCAGAGGAGGCCAGGGAGGGATTTCTGGGTGCAGACATCCTGCCACAGTGTGTGCCCTCCCCAGGGAGCCGTGGGGGCGCGTCGTGGTTTGTGGCTGACCCCCTGAGCGCCGGAGGGCGCGGGGGAAGGATGGGGAGCCAGAGGTGTGTCTCTGAGTCACCGTGTCCCCTGGGCTTCTCTTGGGCCTGGCACGGCTTAGTCACCAATGCTCTCCTGGAGCTGTGCCCCAGCGTTTCCTAGTCTGCCAGCGGCACCCCTGTCTGCCTTCCCAGGAAACATCGTGTCGTCGCGCCTCAGGGAGGGCAGCGTGTGTCTGATTTTGGTCACAGTGGCGCAAACCCGCCATGGCCAGGGATTCTCTGGGAAGGGCAAGGAGGCCAGTTCTCACCTTGATGTCCAGGCTCTCCTTTGCTGCCAGGCAGTGGGAACCTGGACCCTGCTACCTCTGTGAATCTCCTGTACGTCGTGCTACCAGCGCATCTTGTCAGGAAACTTGTAGCAAGCCGTGGGAGAATTTGGCACTGGGTACTGGAGTGGAAAATATTAACAGCCTGTAAGAAAGTCTGGCTTGTGCTGCTGCGGGGAAATCAGCAACTGGCGGGGGTACAATTAGTGTAGGAAACTCCTGAGCTCCTCTGCAAGAGGGCTGCGCTCGCGCTGTGCATCAGGATGGGAGCTATTGCAAAATAACATAAGCTTTGTGATCACCCAGAGACACCAGCCGGAGCCAAGTTGCAAAAGAGCACTACGGTAAATGTTTCTCTGGTCCAAAAAAGTCACGTTAAAAAAAAAAAAAAAAATCATAGTTAGCCATATGAAAAAAAAAAAAGAAAGGAAAGGAAAAAAGGAAAGCAAGCTCGGCTCTGTAAAAATGGCATGTTTAGAAAAATGTATTATTGAGCTGGTACCAAACTGGTAGCATTAGGTGTAAAACATTGTTCCTCTCCCACCCCTGAACTGCTCAGCATGTTCAAAGGGCAGGTTTTCAGAGGTGTTTGTCTTTGGTCTAATTCTGCTCCTAGTAAAGTCTTAGGAAATCTTAGGAGGAATTTTTTTAGGGGCATGTTACACCAACACAGCGTTTTTAAAGAATCCCACTCAGAATCGATCAGATCATAAACCATCCATTAACATGTTTATGACAGCGATATTCACTCAGCTCAGTGTGACAGTGGCTGTGGTACTGTTAACTGGCTGGCTGGCTGTGTTTGCTCTCGGGCTCTGATTGAGCATCCTGGTTGGATGTGGCCATGGCAGCAAAATCCCTTCCGTCCCCGGCTATGTCACCTACCCCTGCTAGAGGTTACCTCCATAGCGGCTGCACTGGAAGAAAGGGCCCTGTCTTTGCCCCTTCCCATGCACAGAAGCAAAAGGAAGGTTGTGGCATTTTCCATTAAGGCACTGGGCTGTGAGCTGCCGTGGGCGAGGAGCACATACCCTGCAGGCTCCTTGGTGGCTGGTGACCTTTGCCAGGGGGGTATGTCTGACAGCGACGGCAACGGCTTCAGCTGCATCCAGGCCAAAAATAATTGTGATCATTTTTTCCTATGGCGCTGTGTGGAGGAAGAACTTAGTGCTGCTGCTGTTCAGGTCTGACCACCATCAGCTGCTTTTAGAAGAGCGAGCAATGCAGAGTCAGATATTTGGACTTTTTAAAACATTTAGTAATCTGATCTCAAAACTTCAGGTTTGGCCTATTCTATTCTCTCTCCAAGGCCAAAGGCTGCCAACTTATACCAAATGTAGCAGTCAAATATTTGAGTTATTTGGCTCTTTTTATTCTGTTACACATCTACTGCAGTTATTAGGTTTTTTTCTGGCCGTGGATGATTTTATAAATTTAAAATGTTAATTTATGGATGATTCAAGACAAGCAGAGTTTTTTAAAGTCCTTGTGAGATCCAATGGTTTATGAGAGCTACAGAAATACCTTCAAAGCACATACTGCATATGAATGTCAATCTATAATCTTTTTCTGCTGAAGTGAAATCATCGTTTTCACATATTGTTACAAAAGTTGTCCTCAAAAAAAAAAAGAGTCCCAGTTAAGGACTTTTAAATTACCTTCAGGTTCTACATAGGCCATTGATGCACCATGACATTATAATGTTGCTTTAGACACATACAGTATACTTGAAAATTAGAAAATGTTTGTGGTAAAGTTAAAGGAAAAAGCCAACAACCCAGAACTGTTAACAGGAGAGCTGGGACAGTGATCAAAAAAAATTGTCTATAGTCACATGATGTGCTGACATGAACTCTAATAGTATTCGCAATTCTAACCTAATTAAGATTTTGTTACGTAATGCTAATAGGCATTCAGCCAGTAACTTCATTTATCTAAGTGGAGCACTGCAGTTGTCCAATGTAAGTTACACTCTTGTAACTTCAAATAGAGTCTGAAAGAAAAAGCCAAGGCTGGAGTGCTGCAGTACCCCAGTGACCACTGGCTGCTAAGCCAGCTTCTTACTGGTGTTTTGCATGTCCCTGGAGTCTGGAGCATACATTTATCAGAGCCCAGGGATTAGGTGGGGCATAAAGATGTACAGATGCTTTTGTTCTCCCTCTCATTTTGCATGTGAGGTATCCCACATTCGAGAATTCAACCTACAGAGCAGGAGCATGGCCTGGATGATACCCACCCTAGGCCCTCCACAGCTAGTGGTTGATTCCTCTGGAAAATAAAGCTGTAGATAGACACTCATTTTGCAAACATATGTGTGGTGAATACATTATGGGCCTCCCAGCTCGTTGGGAGGCTGGCTACCAGCTGTGAACTCTCACTTTCACAGTCCTGCCTGGAGAAGCTGATGTGTGAACGCTCCCTGGTCAGTCGCAGTGCAGAATCAGCAAGGTCAGCCATCAACAGATTAAACTAACACATCTAATTCTGTGCTGAAACAATAAGAACTGCTCATAGATTCCCTTCCACCAGGTGCATCCCCACAGCCTGAGAATGACAGGCAGTGTGTGGTGGGAACTTTGAGGTCTCTGAGTGTACACAGTTTAATGTGGCTGATGCCATCTGCCTCCTCTGCCTGCCCCTTTGCAACCCTCCTGCCCCATATATCAGGAGAGTTGTCAGGGTCAGGAACAGATCCAGAGCTTCCTCCCTACTTTCCTACTGACAAATGGATAGATTAAGCGACACAAATACCTGTTCTTCGCCAGCCATTTTCCTTTGCTCGCACAGAGATTACAGACCATGGAAGTGTAAAAGCAATCTCCATTGCTATTACTGATAAAGAAAAATCATAGATAAGGATTTATTAATTCTGAATGATCCAGGGACCTATCTGAATGTACTATCAAATGTTCACACATTTTTGTACATGATAATTGGCTTGGTTCAGGCCACAAGACTGTCATGATCTAGGAATAACTCACACATATGACTAGCTGAATACATATAAATAGTCTGCTAGAATGTAAAGGGAGCATTTAATTTCTGTGCCAAATCCTTTCCAAGGTGGTCCTTATATTTGTTTTTATTCTAAAAATTATGTATTAACAGATGAACAGTTTGGAGATCAAATTGTTGGAATAATGATAAAGTCTAGTTATGATGGAATACAACGTGAGGAAGATTGCTTTTTTCAATGAAATTCGCTGAACATCTGAGAATCAGTACTAATTGAGACT
>NW_020955218.1:981737-1070673 GCF_003031625.1 Empidonax traillii | reverse complement strand
AAAAAAAAAAAAAAAAAAAAAAAAAAAAAAAAAAAAAAAAAAAAAAAAAAAAAAAAAAAAAAAAAAAAAAAAAAAAAAAAAAAAAAAAAAAAAAAAAAAAAAAAAAAAAAAAAAAAAAAAAAAAAAAAAAAAGGTACCCAAAGTACCTGTACAGGAGAAATAAGAAAAAACCCTAAGAAGAATGAAAGAATGGAGTGAGCAACAAGGAAAACTATGTTTAAAGGTCAGGAGTTGTATTGATAAATCAAGAATTGGCAGCAGTAAAGCTATGGTATGATTTGCAAAAATATTAAAACAAATAGTTGGGTTTCTTTTTAACCCTAGCTTAGAATAGGAAGAGACTAAGGAAAGACAAAACAGAATTACTCTACAGTAGGAGTATCCTCCCAAAAAGAAAAAAAAATTGTCTTTTGTCATTAAAATAATAATATTTAATATAGAAAGCCAAGGTAGGTCAGGTAATAGGAACAAATGTATGGAAATGAAAGTGGAGATTATCACACAGAATTATCACAAGGCTCAAAGTGTTTAACTATTCAAGTCTTGGGATACCAGACAACTTCCAGACCACTACTCTGAAGAAATGGTGTCTGATTTCTCATGTGTTGTGGCAGAAATAGCTGTCAAATAAAGATAGTACTGTGTGAAAAGAGAATAGCTATACTTATACAGACACAAGTATATACACACATATTTGCAATACACATATATATTAAGTGAGGAAAAAGAGTATCTGGAAGTCTATAAGCCTAATTGTCTGGCATCAGTTGTGAGTCAGGCTTTAAAACAAAGTTTGTAGAATACAGTAAAAATGCAGGATAAGTAGAAAATGAGATAGATAGAATACAACTTGAGTTTAAAAAAGATAGATGATGCCAGACTAAACTAATAGCTTTCTTTCAGAAAAATGCTAGTCTTCCAAGCAATTAGTTTAATTGATGGAATCATTCCACAAGTGTTGGGTTGATTTCATTAAACAATTTTAATATAGAATGTGGCAATGAAACATGTTGATGGAAAAAAACGAACAGCAGAAATATCTTGAAACCAGAACTTGATCTTGAGGTCTTACATAGTGGGGATGGAATAAAGCCGAACTCCAGAAAATGCAGGATCATACAGAGTGTCCCAGTTGTCACCTGGAAACCACTGTGGATGACAAGCCACCTACATGAGGACTTTATGGCAAAGACAAAATTGTCCTTAGTATGTTGTAAAAGAGAAACAGTGAAGGATTTATGCCATGGCAGAGGGTCTGAAGGACCCGTCTGATGTTCCTTGCTCACTTCTGGTAGAATTCTGGTGTCCTCTATTCAGAAAAGACAGACTGAAGGAGCTGCTCAGGCAAAGTGAGACAGTTTTAAGGGACTAAAAGACACTTGTCTGTTTTGCTGAGAGAAATGAAGGCCAAGAGCAAAGATTTTTCTTTTCAAGCTGTCACATCAGGAAGCCTAATATGGTAGGGGGAAAAAGGAGCTGCTTAAGCCAACACACAAAGTTAGCACACAGGCAGGTGATATGAACTGGCCATGACTAAGTGCTTGAAAGAAACTTGAGGAGGAAAAATAAGCAGAAAGAGGCTTGTAAGTACTGATAATTGCAGTAACCTGAAGTTGTTGTGCTATTGAACAGTTGAGGCTTGTCAGATTGGCTGGAGGAGTGCAGTGTAGGGAAGAACCCAGCAGCTTTTCAAAGGATGCCCTGCAGTCCCAACATCTTTTGAAAAAAAAAGGGTTTTTATCTTTCGTCTCTGACATTCTCTGCTCTGAGGAAGCTCTTTTTTTCTCCTTTGGCCAAAGTAATTCAGCCATTTCTGGTTATGTGAAAGAAGTGATAGTGCAAAATTCAGCACTTCATTAGGAAAAAAAGAAGTAGTCCTAGGTGTGATTCAGTAGATAAGACCTGGATGGAGAAATTGCTGCATTTTTTTGTTTGTTTTTCATTGAAGATGTTTTAAGTAGGTGGTTTTGATTTATTTACATTTTTTAATTAAAAGAAAATTACAGATAAAAGATGCTATAGCAATCATCTCCCTACAAAAGCAAAATACAGCAATGTAATTAAAAGAACTCCTCAAATTATAATTAGATTTGAAATTTAATTATGACTAGAATACCTCATCCCTATGCTCAACTGACACCTTATTGATACATAACCTTTATTGTAATTTTATTACATTTCTGCTGAGATCTTAATCTATGGACTAAATAAGATCATCAGATTTCTCTGAAGGCTTAGATTTAGGTGAAGAAGGCAACACAGTGTTTTCTTCTCTATGTTATAGTACAGTTCTTTATTTGTGCTCTTCTGTTGGATCCAATGCCTTGTTCTTTACGTGGGCTCAGCTCCTCCAGACAAAGAGAGTTGTCTCTTGGTGTTCAATAATTGCAATACTTTGCCTTCAGCTATAAACTTAAAAAAAAAAAAAAAAAAAAAGGAATAAATGCCAGCTGAGATGAAACTGGTTTAGGTTCTTTTCCACCTAACTTGTTACCATTTGTTTTGCTGCCTCCTGTGGCTAAATCTGATTGTCACAATGCGTCTGCACCTGCTCCACACACATTTTTCGTGCTCAGATTCTTTCAGATCCACTTTCTGGAACCATGTCCATAGATGACATCTCATGCTCATTGTCAAGTGTGCCTTCTGCTGGGAAGAGCAATGCACACTGTTGAGTAGACCACTCTCAGGTGGCTTTTAAATGTCTTCTAATTTGCTCAGAATTTAATCCATATTAAAGATTATTCTTCTGTCATCAGTTAAAGCAGAAATGAGGGCCCTGGCAGTCAATCAGATGTCCAGTTTGGGCAACTGAAAACACAACATGAAAGAATGTCTCTGCTTATCAATAAAACAGGCAGATTGAGGATCTCTGGATCTCAATACTTCCAGAAGGAAAAAAAAGCTGTTCAGTAGGAGAGATTATAGTCCTAGTGCACGTCTCTAGTTCTTCACTAAAAACTTACAATTTGTTTTAATATTCTTTTTATCAGCTTTTGAATTGATATTTAGTTTACTTTATAGAACAGTAAGTTAATTTGAATAGAAAATACTGGAAGTGCCTGTTAAGTAACATTTGACCTTGAAATTTCAGAGTAAATATAGGTGAATATTCATTAGTCAATCATCAAAATCCAAATGTATCTGCAAAACATGAAGTAAAATAAGCCTAATTAATAGGCTGAAATTTGTAAGTGTTTCTTTCTCCATTATATTTAGTACAGATTAACAATGTCTGGAGACAGAAGCCATGGATGACCATTTGGTTAGGTCATGAGTTACATCATGTTCATTGGGTGGCACCTTGAAGCTTGTTGTAGGTCTGAAAGGGTAGCCATAGCCATGGGAACATGGAAGCATAGACCTCAGTCAGGCTCAGAGAACTGGGATTGTTCATCCTGGAGAAGGCTTCAGGCTGACCTAATTGCAGCCTTCCAGTACCTGAAGGGAGCCCACAGTAAAGATGGAGAGAGACTATTTACAAGAGCCTGGAGTGACAGGACAAGGGGGAATGGCTTCAAACTGTTGGAGAGTGGGTTTAGGTTGGTTATTAGGAAGAAATTCTTTGCTAGGAGAGCGGTGATGCACTGGAACGTATTGTTCAGAGAAGCTATGAATGTCCCTTGTCTGGAAGTGTCCAAGTCCATCTTGGATGTGGCTCTGAGCAACTTGGTCTAGTGAAAGGTGCCCTGCCAGCAGTAGGGGTGTTGGAACAAGATGATGTTTAAGATCCCTTTCAGCCCAAGCCATTCTATGATTCATTCTATAATTCAGCCTGGATAAGCACACAAATGGGACCTGCCTGCATCTGTTTGTGCAAAAAATTGTGCCCCTATTGCTACATCAGTCAGTATTTAAACTAAGCTTAGTTAGAAAATATTTCATCATGTCAAGTAGTAACTATTCAATTATATTATATCTCAGTTTAAAGTTATCCACTAACTTTCTGCTGTTCTCCATAATATGGTATTTCTTTGAGCTACCACACACAACATTGACGACTCAACCAGCAAAGGGCACATGACATTAAATATAACAAAAAATTATTCATATGAATAGTAAGTCGATATTACAGTAATGAAGAAATAATTTCAGGATTAAACTTTTTAATGCCTGTGGTTTTAGCATTTTCTTCTTCAAATACAACCATTATGGTAAGTTATAATTATTTGTATTTATTTCTATGGACCTCTTATATTCAGATGTGGGAAGGTAACTTTTCAATTATATCTGGATTATGTTCAATTCTTTCAACTAACATCATAAGGAGTTTCTATTATAGCACTATAATTCCATTTTTTCTACTTAGGTTAAACATTTAGCAATAAATATCAGTTTTATTTTCTTTTTGTTCAATAATATTCATGCAAGAATGAAATATAGTTTTTCTCAGCAGTAGATCTGAAAGCATTTTATGTAGATGGGTTATATTTTTATTAACCACTTACAAACTGAGAAACACAAGACAAATATTAGCACGTCAGGTCCACGGCAGGGTAGGAAGAAGTTCAATTGACTTCTAGACACAGCCTGAGTGCTCAGGACCAGTGCTCTCTTGAGATATTATTGCAATCTTCTGCTTAGAAACTATGGTAACAACCATGGTAGTGATAATAGCTCTATTCCAGTATAATTGGGGCAATTACCCCTTGGAAAAAAACCCCAACAAACCAGCTTCATCTATACTTGTACAAAAAAACTTGTTAAGAAAGTTATTAAGCCTGAGTAGGGAGAAATCACAGGACAATCACTTAGAGAGACATTATGTCTTGCACTGAGCTCTCTATGGGCCACTTCAGAATCATTCCCAGGAATACACTCTCCATTACTGGAGTTTGCCTGGGACCAAGCAACTATCCTGCATCCTTTGAAAGACTCCTGATTTGACTTATTGTGAAAAGTCACTGACAGAAGAAAATCTGTTCTTGTTCATCTTTTTTGCCACGTGATGTGTGGGTATTAGTATGAGACTCCGGATAAGATATAAGGTTCCCATGCCTTCAGCTCTGCCCATTTGTTTGCTCCATGTTCAGGACCATCATCTCTCTGTGGAAATAACTTATCTTGAATATGAGGGGTGACAGAGGAGCAGTTGGAGTGTGATTCTCAAGACTAGCAACTTGCCCCTCTGAGGGGGGGAGATGTGAAAACATTGGACCTGAGCCTTCTTTCGTGTCGCATTTTAGAAGGATCATGAGATTTAAAAACATAAAACCTCACATTTTTCAAGTTATCTGCTGGAAAGGTGTCAAAATGTACTGTTGTTACAATCTGACACAAATTAATTTCAGTTTTAATGTCTCTATTATATCAGAGTGAAGTAGGTTATTGGTGTTTTAATTGGCTTTAAAATAAATTCCAGTTGTTTTAAACTGTCAACACGTCATTCAGGTTTAGATACTGATGCAAAGGCCTTGTATTCCTTTTACACTAAGGACTTTCAAGTTACAAGATGGTTACAGAATGTAATTCATGGCTATGCATACTAATCTCTTCACACTTGGATTAGTTTGTCTGGCCATCTCAAATTCTCATTAATCTCTTTCTCTCAAGTAATCCAGGAAGCAGAAGCAATGCAAATGTATTTTGGGTGACCAACCCCTATAAATATCGAATAGCACGCAGTAAAAAGTAGCATTCTGCCAACACATAGAGTGAAATATCTTTTTTCACAACATATTCATCAGATAGGATCAAAGAACAAACACATTAATGAAAAATTGGTCAATGGCAACTTGCAAACAGAAGAAAGGGTGACATACACCAAACATATTATTTGCAATAGGGACTTCTCCCTGCTGCACACATTATTCTCTCCAGTTGGCTTGACTGGGCTCAAGGGCCAACACTCTTGAGTGAAACAGGCCACGATGCCAATAGGAAATAATTCTTCCACGTGCTACTCCTTGCAGTGTACTTACGTATCAAATGGGACATGCTGCTGTCTAAAGCTGTGGCAGGGAGTGTGCTGACATCAGAGCCTGCTGATGTTTTGAATATGCCTTTGCCCTGTTTTATTTCCCAGCAGAGGTGTAGCCTTGGACACCTCAGAGTAGTTAATTTCTGATTAGCAAGCTGCTCCTAATTGCAAGCAGTTAAGACAGGAAGAGAAATTTACTCCTTTTTAACTCAGCCATTGTCACCCCTCAGTCTTGCATTCCTACCTTCATGTATGAAAAGCTTTTTTTCTAAATCAGGAGAAAAGGTTGATGGTTTAATCTCCTATTTTGCCTTCTATATTCCTGTTGCATCTGATAACAGCCGGATATTTACCCTTACCTTGCCTTACAAATTGCTCTTAGAAATGTCCTTTCTGTCATTTGTATTGCAGTGAAGAAACTGAATCCATAAAAAATAGTGGCTCATTGCTCTCAGCCCACCTTCTAGTCAGTGTGCTACCCATTGGAAACATTACCCTGTGTTTCTTTAAATACCTTCTGTAAGCTCTTCTCAAACCTGTTGCTGGATCTTTATTATAATATCTACTTTCTAATTTGAGATAACCAACCATTTGACATGATGCTTTAGTAACCCTGTTGTACTGCCCTAATTATAACCTATTTGTGTTTTCTGTTTTCTCCCAATTGCTCAAAAATTAATGAGTGTTCCTTGCAAAGATAATGCACTGACCCTATTTTAGTCATGTTTTTGGCCTGCTACATTGCTCTTACGAAGGTAACCTTGATATTGTTATAGAAATACATTACAATTTTTTTGTGTGGGAACTATCTATATTGATTTGACTGTGGCCTTTGTTCCAATAAATCACAACATATTGCTATTTAAGTCTCCCTCAATTTGTCTGAGTTTAACTACAGTACAATGGTTCTCTGGCTACATTAGAGAGCAAACACCAGTCATTTTGTTTAATGGTGTTGAATCTGGGGTGAAAATGTTACACACGAAGTTACCTCAGGAGCTAATTAGAGGGCTTTTACTTTTGCAGTTTTTATTAATGACCTGTCAACGCTGTATAGTTCATGAAATATTCTGTACATCTACATGCTGATGATGTGACCTTGTACACAGTAAGAGCACAGATAAGGTATCAGACCTTGACTGTTCTAACTCAGAATTTATGGCGTGATTTTCACTATTTAAAGGTACAGTTTTCTGCAGAAATAAATTGGCTGAGAATCTTAGAAAAATATAAAACATGTAATTAGAGGGGTTGTCTCTTATACTACAAACAGACCTAGGTGAAACTGCTGTGGAAAATAATAAGATTTCCCTCACCTCAGAAAATTCATCAACCACTGAAAAAGACAAAGTTACATTTTCTACCTATTCAAAGGAAATACTGATAAAGCTGAAAGGATGTAGATCTAAATATTTCTAAAGACGGAGGTCTTTGAGATCTAGGAGCATCCCTCAGCCTACTGCATGGATGGTAGTTACTAAAAAATAAATATCTAAATGTAAAAGTTATTAAAACTCAGAAGCATGGTCCCAGGCTTATTTATTTCTCAGGCCTCAAAACGTTCAAATAGTCTAATTTTGTATCCAGTTGTTACTTGGGACAGGTATCATAATATAGGAACTGCAAAAGAAAGAAACCAGTTTGTGGTGAAACCAGTATGTGAACTTGTAAAAACAGCTTGTGTCCTACTGATTGTGATATGAGAGTCCTTGATGGTTTCTGTGCTGAGTCTCCACCCTTTTGAGACTCCCTTTTCTCCCTCACTATTTGGACAGACCACGGATGAGATGACCAGATCATGTCCATGCTCTCTGGTTCAGTCAGAAAATGCTGCACAGACTGACCAAGGTGTAGACTTTTAGCATGGGCTTAGGTGCCAGTGACAGCCAGCACTCGTTCAAATTCAGCTCCAAAATATAATTCTCTGACCATAATCTGTACCAAGTCTTGAGAGCTTTAGAGGGTGAAAAACACTTCTTCAGTTTCTCATTCCCAGGGCTGCTGCTGCAAACAAGAAGGAAAGAAAAAGGTGGGGGGAGGCAGAAGAGGATTTAGATTATCTTCTTGCAATGTTTGCTACAGTATTGTTTTCAGACAATAACGTTGGAAAAAGATCCTCAATAACAAAACTGATAGACTTTCATTCTTGATGTGAACTACATGTAAAGAACTATTACACAGTGATATAGATACATAAGGATCACATGCTTTCTGTGTTTGAGAATGATACTTGGAGCTTCTAAGCTCCTTCTTTGCACCAGTTCTCCATGGAATGATGGTCTGATGATGGTCTTGTTCATGAGCAAATCCCTTACCCATGCCTGGATAAATCCTCTCCTCTTTCTTTCTCCCTGTCTTTCTTTCCCCTGATAGTCTAGTTTTTCACAGGGTTATATGCTTCTTCAGTAGGTTGCAGAGAAGATGAATTATTTTGTCTCTGAGAGTGTCTGAAATTCAATATGTGCATATGCTTTTCCTTAGACATTCAGAACCTCTGGCTGCATTTTCTGGCTAAAAAAATTAGGCAAGTAGATGTTTTAACAACACTTCTCAGTTGGACTTGTATTCCAAAGACACTTTAGCAATTCTAAGAATTTTATTTGATAGCTGCTTGTACAATCCTGTATTGCTGTATTGATGGAGGGAATTATTTCTTTAAAAACCAGTATGCCAGTTCATATCTTTTCCTGCTCATCATGGGATGAATCATTAATTTCCTCATCTCTCCCTGGCCACTTGGATGATGTATAAAGATGCACTGCTTTACACCACTGCAGCCCAGGCTTCCTGCATCAGGCAATTTTGAGGCTCGAATAGGCATAGAAGAGAGAGAGGTACACCGACCAGAAGTGCTGAAAGGCAGCACTTGTGGAAGGGAGAATAGAAGGCTAGCAAATATCTTTTTTTCATTGACAAAAAAGCTTATCCTCTAATATTTTCAAATTGTTGAGTAGCTCTAGTTGAGACATGTCCTCAACTTCTTCCTGAGTCTTTTCCAGTATCATGAGTGAAAGAACTTACTTTTGTGTATCAGTATGATAGGCTACACAGTCTTGTGTGATTTTGAGACTGCAACTCAGTCCCAAGCAACGGGAACTCCAATATAAAAACGTTTTTTAAAGTTCTGTTTATTCTAGGAACGTGTTACCTCTTCACATAGGCAATACCAAGTCTCGAGAGCTTTGAGGGTGAAAAACAGTTCTTAAGTTTCTCATTCCCAGGGCTGCTGCTGCAAACAAGAAAGAAAAGAAAAGGTGGGGCAAGGAAGGAAGAAGAGAAGAAAGTGTGTTAAAGATGTGGCTTAGGTACTGAAGAAGTAGAAGGAGGGGGAAAAAACTGCAGGAGAAGAGAGAGCAAGATGCAAACGTGGAAGTCAAATACATGGTCAAAATGACTTTGAGTAAAGAGAGAAACATTTGATCTATGAACAATGTGATAATGTGTTAGCAGCTCTTGAGAAGCAACTTAGAGCAGGGAGTGCCCTAAGAACAGAGATTGTTTCAGGAACACTGCACATGGCTGTTCATGAAGCAACACTGTCTTCATGCAATGCCATTTCTTGTAGCTACTCAGTCCATGGTAGTAAAGCCCTGTTCTGGACAAGACATCTCCAACTCCATGGTTGTAACAAACTACCTCCCCCCCCCACAACGCACACCCCATTTTTACTCCAAAATGTTCAATGTGTAAAGCTCCAGACATATAATTAAATTAGAAAGGTCTAACAAGTTTCCAGGATGACTCGCTGCGCGTGTGCTCTTAGCTGTCATAAAGTAAACTCATGTTCCTACACCCATTTCACTGAGGTTTAAGTTAGTGCATTTAACTTGCATGTGCTGTGGCTTAAAACTATGCAAATTACTACTTTGGCTCAGCTAACACGTGGTACTCATTAAGCTGTGGCAATCTGATAATGCATCTGAGCCCAAGACAAGAGACAACATATGGCTGCAGACATAACTGAGGGTATTCCAGGGAAGCCAAGGGACAATATAGGTCAGAGTGTTAGACGGTGGTCTCAGCACACTCTGCGTTCAACTGCTGACAAATTTTTCCATATTTCATGGAGAAGGAATGTTTTGAGGGGAAGTTTGAAGAAATACTGAAATCATTACTATTTCTGACCACGAAAACTTTTTGTGTTGAAGACTGCGAGGACAACCTGTGGGACAAACATGCCCGACAGGAGTAAACAACTCATTAATGAAGAAAAGCTGATAGGAGGTGTGAGATGATCTGTGATGTTACTTTAAAATAGCAATAAGTAGTTTTATATTTGATGTAATAGGGAAAGGATGCCACCAGAAGAAAATTAAAAGAGGGGGTGAAATGGTTAAAAGAGACAGGCTAGAAAATAATTTTTGCCAGGCATATCCTTAATGGACATGAGGATGATTGCTTTTGTCAAGGCCAGAGAAAAGAATGTTGAAGTAATCAAGATGTGCTGTGATTAGTGGATGGAAAGAGCTATATATTAGAGCTGTTATGCAGAAAGAATCTACTAGATAGAGACAAGGCCTGAAGGGATGGTTGTAGAGAGAGATTCAGCTCTAGGATGAAACCATCTAATAAAAGTTTAACTTTACAGGTAAAGTATAGGTTTGTATTTACGTTGTCTGTCCCAGCAATGCTAATAAATCTTATTTTAATGTGCAACAGACATTTTTTCCTGCTCAAACCTGAGTTTTGCCCTGAGGGTTACCAAAAATAGAGCATGTGAAATTTTATTTCTCTATTTTTTTTCCCCTTGCTTCCTTTGTCTTTTTCTAAACGTCTGTTTCTTCTCTTATCATAAATTACAAGGACCTTTTCTTTGTTGCTGCTCCTTTACTTGGCTGTCAGTCGTGTTGTGTATGCACAGCAATGTTAACTAGCTTAAGTGAAACCCTCCTAGCTTGGGTGAGCTCAGGATCACCCTTACGTAGACACAACTTGTACAAGAGCTTTGGACTTGCAGGACTTCTCCTCCCATCAAACTACCATTTCACAGGGCATGTTCTCTCCATGCCACAGGCCAGCTGGGAGGAAGAGATGTGAGACAGAGGCAGAGCAAAGTGGAGCTATTGGTGGGAGCTAAGGAGATGGCTGGAAGGATCAGGAGAGATGGAGAGACTTAAAGGTTTGAGTGGGTCATGAGTCTGTACTGAGAGGAGACAGGCCCCGAGGGGGGAATCCCAGTCAAAAATGGGCCTTGGTGGCTCCCAGATGAGATAAAAGGAAATGAAAGCATTTGTAAAGAAAGAGATTTCTGCACTAAAACTATTTCGGTGCCTTGATGGAGCCAGTGAGGGAGGGATGCACGAGTTGTGCCAGGACTGGGACAGCAGAGCGTGCTGCTGGGGTTTTACAGCTCTCCAGATCCAAAGCCAAAAGTCAGACACGGGGAGATTTTTGATACAGCTCTCAGCACCTTTTGCTCTCAAGTTTTTCTCTGTGTGGATATTCACGTAGATGTTTTCGCAAATGTGTCTTGATTTCATTTATAGCTCTCTGGAAGGAATCATGGGGGGAGGCTCACACAGCATGCAGAGATCAAATGTCAGTCCTGGTCTCCTTCCTGTGATGGCCACCAATATTGACAAGGACAACCTGTTCCTCTTGGTTTGTTGTGCTAGTCTCATATAAGGGGGTTGTTTTTAAACATTCAAACCACAGTCTTCCCTGACTCCGGGAGCCAGAAACATTCAGAAATCATTCATAGCAGGGCATTTTGAGAAGGATTGTTTTTAGGTAGCTAGCGCTGCTGACAAGTTCATCTTCCTAGAATTGGAATAAAAGCATAGGTGTGGCCAGGGCAGGAGCTAATTTCAGCACAAACACAGAAGTGCCATGCAACATTGAACACTACTGAAATTCTATGATTACATGAAATGTAGAGAGCATCCTAAAACTGCACAGTTAAATGAAGCAAAGATTTAGTTCTCTAGAATTTAATTGCTAACAATGGAGGCCTAGAACCGCTTATCATGCTTGTATGGATTACTTTCCATGAGTCAGACAAGCAGGATTTCTGCCCCTGGGGGTGAAAAAGAAACTGTAATAACCATAAAAAGGTGTAGGACTACTTATTTATAGACATGCATATTAGAAATGCAGTAAAAAGTCTCACTACAAACTCAATAGACAGGCTTCAAACACAAAAAATGGCTGGATCTAAGTTGTTTTTGAATTATGGTGAGCCCTAAAGATGGTCTAAAACCAATTAACTTTTTTTTTTTTTTTTTTTTGGTACTCTTTTTATGTTTTAAAAATGACCAAAGAGATCTCTTTGAAAATATATTACAAAAAAAAAAGTGCTCCTAGAATTAAACCTTTTGTGAGAAGCTTCAGCCTGGAGCAAAATTTAATGGCTGAGCTATAAAGCACTGAAAACTTTCATAAAGGGGTTCATAAAGAAACATCAACTGACCCTGAACCCAAGGAGGTCTAGCAAGCTCCACTGTAATAAACACAGGGCCTAGTTAATTTGCACTTAAGGGGTGTATGACATTTGAGTAAGATTTGGTTGCTTTATGCTCCCTTTCAGCACATCTGTCCAATAGATATAAATGACAGAGGAGGTACTGCAGTCGAGAGGTCTACTGTAAGTTAAAGCTAGTCCTAAATGAGGTTATAAACTCTGTTAGCCAGGAACTTTGTTTTTTTAATGTGGTTGTAAGGTGCCTAGCATGAATGGATGGTGAGATCCTTTTAATCTACATTTCCTACTTCTAAGCCTCCTCTAGGCTAGAAATAGACAGTGTGGGTTGTGTATACAGCTCATTTCCAGAGCAGCTACATTAAAACACAGGTTTTAATGTTACAGCTGGTTTCACCACTTTACTGTTCATCCCATGGCAACTGTCAAAATCTAGACCATCCTATATCCTTACCCAACTAATCGATTTAAGTTAAATGTAGCATCTAGAAGGAAATTTCCATAATTTGGATTAAATAGAAATAACAGTATGCTCATTCCATCTAATGTGTTATCTGTTTGAAATACTCTATTCGTGTGTTTTTTCTGTGTTTAATATACACAGTGTGTGAGGCAAGAATGTAAGGCAGAGATATCCTTCATTGTCTGGAATCACCCAGACATAACTCATGCTTTTATAACACATTTTTTTTTTTTACATCTCAGGATGTTTCTGCTGGTGGTGGTTTGAGGACTAGGATTTCATCCAGAAGAGAGGTAAAACCTATTCTGGGTCATTGCCTTCTCTTGGCCAGCGAGGGATGCTCTTGCACTAATAAGACATCTGTGCAGGGCTGTCATTCACATTCTCTACTTTCATCACCAGCCCTCTCTCCTTCAACTCTCTCTCTGTCCTTCCAACCTCAGCCACCATTGGCCTTCAGGCAGAATCTCCCAGTAAGACAAAACTTCAAGAAAGATCCTGTTTTTCAAGCATCCTACATTTAATTTTATATTCCTCATCTTAGCATTGGTCAGAATTCGTTCCAAAAACAGACAGGAAAGTGAAGGAAAGGCAGATGTTTGTCAAGGCTATATTTAGGAAGCTGTTGCTTAAATGTGAAAATCAGTTATAATTTAACCATGCAGCACAAAAAGCATATTCTTTCCCCTACATGTGTTTGCAGAACACTTCTCTTTTCTTCACCTGCAATAATGATATGTTCCTTTATGCTCTGCCTCTACTTGGTTATCAGTAATGTATTGTGGGTTTAACAATGGCACATGTTTTAAAAATACTTTGTGGAATAATGCCATCCATCCCCACGGATTCATTGGTTCATGAAGGTATTGGTGAAAGGTGGGATAGATTTACTCAACTTTTCAGCATAATATTGCTATTGTTCAGTGGTAGGGCATGCATAACGAATGGCCTTTAGTGTAAACAGCTCAGGCACTGAGCTTAGTGATTACTATGAGGGGTCTGTTTGAGGTGGGTATTTCTAGTTCTTTGATATATAATTCATTAAAGCCACTCTATGTAAGTATTGTTTACAGTGCTTGCTGTGCTGGTGGCTTGCATCTGAGTACTCATCTTAAATTTGAAAGGTATTTTGCCTGCAGTTAGAAGAAGTTTTTAAGTGACTGAACCACTCTTACATTTTTTGTTATGAACTATTGTCAGAGGAGTGGGAAGGAGTTGGGAGTTTGTTATAACAACAGAAATGACCTTTGTCTCCACAGACTTGCCTTTGAACTTACTAACCTCCTGCCAACAGAAAGCAAACAGTAGGATAATAGTCTCTTCTCAGTTTCTCCAGCCTTCTGTCCTCCCCATGATGCAAGGGTTGGCCTTGCTCCTCAGTGCTTGCCTTGCTGATAGGAGGCAGAACTCGGAAAGACAACTACACAGGATTATCATGGCCCAAGTTTATCACATATCCTAAGTTCATATTAACTGCTTTGACCCCTGCACTGAAATGGTCTAAATTATAGATTGCCATTTTGTAAAATGGGTTGTGGATACATGAGCCTATTGCTTTTACTCAGAACCAAAACTGCTGAGATTGTGATGGGGCTATAACAACTGAAGAATCCATTTAATTGGTGCCTTGTTGAAATATACTCCTACATCTGTGATGTGATTGCTGTGGAGCAGAGCCCACACCATTGATTTCATTTCCTCCAATCAATGGATAAATGGCACACCTACTCAGTTTTAAGTGGCACACTTTTCGTCTGTGTTTTATTCACAGTGGTTAACAGCTATGAATCAATGCCTGCTACAATAAATTCCCGTTACCTTGGCCTTTACTAGTTTAATGCTGCTGCTTTACTCTGCCACACCTTTAGCTTTGCCCTTGTGGTTACTCTGTTTATAAGTTTTAATGATGGGTCCATGTCTAGGATAGTGAGTAAAATAACAAAGGAAAGGAAGGTGGAATAGTTGAAGGCAAAGAGTAGAACTTCAATATTAAGAGTTCTAGTTTATTTTACCTCTGTCTTTCACTGTTTCCATGCTACTGGAGATAGATTTGATCTTGAGGAACTTACCTTCTGTACTACCCACTCTCACCCTGAGTCTTATTTTAACATTGGTGGAATGAAGTCCTGGAGGAGTCCTCCTGCTTTGGACATCTTTGCTAGACATGAAGTTTGTATAGAAATTCCTTCATCATTCCCCAGTTCAAAAAGTATATCCAGATGCATGAGAAGGGAGACAATCTTTGAATCCGCTGAACTTTAAAGCTCCCATATAGGAGTCAAATATTATTAAAACTACTTGTATATACCAGCATGAGTGCTTTTATTAACATGATTTACTGCTACAATGGTACACAAAGGCCTCTATTTGGGTAAATTGGGAATAACCTGTTGAAACTTTAGCTGATAACACCAATACGTCTGACAAATTTGTCAGCATGGATTAATTGTTGTTCAGGAGAACTGTTAACCATACAGGGCACACCGTTTGAGGCAACATTCAGAAGACGAAGCCAGGAGGGAGAACTTTGTCCCTAAAGCAAGTTTATGGTTTCCTGCCTCTAAATGTACAAACTTCTGAAGCCGTTTTATAAATTAAACCTTACATATCATTACTAACTTCTGTTGCTTACAGTTCTGCTCAAGTTAATTTATGCTGACATTGCTACTGAGGCAGTCCTTCTTAACAGAGGTGAATGATTTTTCATACAACCTCTGCAGTGTACAAGTCACAAACAGGACATTGTGAGAGTGCGCATTTGAGACCTGTCACCTGTGAGTGAGCATGCCAGTGCTCACTGTGTTGTCCCCAGTTATTAATCATTAAAGCTGGAGATTTTCTTTTTTTCTTGCACATGACTTTTCAATGGCCTAGTTAGTACAGGGTGGATAAAACTGTATGAGGCAGGTTTTTCTAAGTTACTTCATCACTATAGAATATTGCTTACTATTTTTATAGCCAGACAACATTTTTTTCTAATACACCTGGACTCATGGAAATCCAAAGGTTTTCCAGGAGTGAACTGTAAATTATAATGAAACTCAGATAAGATTCTGGTTTGGTTGTCTTTCTGGGATTTTTTTTCTTTTCATTTTGCCATTTTCTTCACCTGTCTGCTTCCATTCAGAAATCCCAGACTTCCTAGGATCTGAAACCCCTCCTAGAGAAATATATGAGTTCCCTCAGGTTTTGTTGCAAACCTACTCAGAAGAGAAATGTTGAGTTCTCAAATCCTACATGAACTAGGTTTATTTTTCTCTGGCCATCTTGAATTATTGCTCTTCATAGGTAGAATACATGTTTCTCAGTGCTTCTGAAACAGAGGCTGGGATACAAAGTTGTGAATGTATGAATAGTAGCAGTGGTATGTAGCTGTACAACAATAACATCTGGAAACTTGGTACTTCATTCTTTATCTTGGCACAGTCTCTGGATGCATAACAGCAGTCTCTGTTACAAGGATCTTGCAGGAAAAGTTTAAGGCAAAAGTAAAGCACCTACCTGAGGGAAGTGGACACAACAGATATTTTAGAATTACTAGGGAGTAAACATGATACAGAAAATATTTGTTTCTAATAGAAGTTCACAGAATCCCATTTATTAAATGAACATTTGGCCTGTGCTACGCAGTTTTCTTTGACTTCTGTATTGAAAAGTATGTAAGTGGTGAAAGCATATCAAGATAATTCCCATTTGTCAGAATTTGTATCCATTTTCTTCCTTCTGTGGAGGTTATGATGTGCAGAGTAACAAAGGATTGGAGCAGAATGTAACATCCAAGATTTGCAGTTTATGGCTCTCACACCAAGTTGCACATTATTCAGGGATATTTTCTTAGTGATTTCATGTCCAATTGCCCAGAAACACCCAAAAATACCTGCATGATCACCTTCCAGAGTGTAAGCAAGCAACAGAGAAGCTGAGAGTCCTTCTGGTGATCAGCAGTGATAACCTGATGAGCTCCTGAGCTCTGGTCTCTAAGAGATCAAATGCAGTTGTCTATGTTGGAGTACTCAGGATACATGGAGACAGTGGGGTCCTATCCTTCTGCAGTGTGTTCTGAGTTCAGAATAGGCCCCAAATCTGTTTTGGGACTGCCTATGGTGGCAAGAGATTGATGCTTGATAACTACTGGTAAGATCTGATAACCTCCAGGATTACTTTATTCCTAAAGGATTTGTATCTGCAGTTCCCTAATACTTCCAGAGAAGAGAAATTGTCTTGTTCTCCTGTAAGCAGTATTTCAGAACCCGTCTCTGTGGTGGTTGTGTCATTCTTTTACTTTACTTTTACATGGCTTTCCCTTTTATTTTTGTTTTGTTACCGCTGAATAATATGCAGCCCCACAGCTCGGGCACAGAGAACCTGATGAAAGTGAACATATAAGAAAAATATTAGTAGCTTCACTCTTCATTGCAGAGGTAATGGCCATTGACATTAATGGGAATTATGCATGTGTGGAAGAGGAGTATGGCCCCTTTACTTAACAGAGCCCTTAATATGTTTTAGTGAGCCAGGGTGGTGATCTAAATATCATGAAACCCAAAGGAGAGAGAGAAAACAACCTCCTGTACTGATGAGCTGGATTCATTGCTCTGAGGTAGATGGTTTTTCAGGAATATCTCCGTTTCTTCTCCTCTGGAAATAGTTGTGTATGCACAGTTCATTGACTTGAAAGAGAAAAAGGTAAGGGAAGTGGACAGAAATCCAGGAAAGGAAATAGAGAGCTATCCAAGTTGTCAGATGTCAGACTGTCGCATGAAACAGAAAAGTCTGAAATTAAGTATTGTACTGACACACACATATATATAATTTTACACATATAATATTTTTGTCTACCTTTTATTCAAATTCTAGTCTAGCCCTGCTTTCCACCATGTTCTGTTTTATGCAAGTAAAATATGAAAATCTACTGATAAGCCAAAATAATAAAAACTTTATGGCATGTCAGGGTTATTTTTTTATTATTATTTTTTAACCTTGATCGTGTTATAATAGTGAACATATGTATCCTTGGCCTTAATCACCTTGTCGAGTTAAAGTGTATATTCAACTTCATTTACATGACATATGATCTAATGCTGGAGAACAACAATACCATTGTAGTGCTAATTGAAAACTGTGAGCTGAGAGCCAGAAGAAACCACTGGTCTGATTGCTGAGGGTCCCAGGGAAAGGGATTTATTCCCACACCTGCAGTTGGTCCATAACACTAACATTGTTACCAACATCTGGGTCTAATCAGCACAGAGGCCTTGATATGCTGCTCCTGTGGCACATAAATTTAGCATTATATTCATTTTAAAGGCCCCCTCTTTCAGTTTTTTAAGGACAAGATAGATTCATGGCTCCACAGAGTCTAACAAAGTAGAAACCACAAACAGAGTAAGTTACTGCCAGGTTTCTTAGACCATACCTACCTAGTGCCTGCCACTTAAATAATGGAATTTTATGCTCAGCTCTGGTTTTCAAAAATACATCTCCATAGAATGCAAAGTTCAGCTGAAAAACTATGTTTAGGGTAAAAAGCAAACACTCTTTGCCAATTTGCATATATCAGTTTTTACTGTGACATCTGAGCTCTACCAGCCACAGGGATGGATGGTTACAGAACCGGTGACGGTCCCGCCAGTTCTCAGGAGGAGAGAGCCAGGGAGAGGCAGAGGCACCAGCCAGCACGGTTCTTTTGGGAAGGGGTACCCCAGTTCAGAGCAGGACAGACTGAATTCCCTGTCCACTGTTGGGTCTCGGGCTCACATTTGCAATCAGTGAAATGCCTCATGACACCATCCTCCCGTATGTGGCCTTGTGCATAAAAAGAGAGTGGGGAGTGCAAAAGCAAAGACACTGCTGGAACACCCATGGGGGCTCAGCTGGGCACTGCATGGGTCACTCCTCTCATTCCTGATAACCTGTGGTGCTCTTGGAGCTGCAAGAGATGGTCTTGTGCACAGAGTGAGAAAACTGGGTCTCTCTTGCAACTCAGCTTCCGTGATTTATGCTTGAAAATACACCATGCCTTACTTTCCTAATTCTGAAAGTAGGCTTGCCTCACAGTCTGCTGTGAAGCTAAAACCCCATTTACAAAGGTGCTGAAAACGTTCAGAGCAAATGGAGATTGTACAAAGAGAGAGAGAAAAACCCCAAAGGACTAAAAGCCAGGCTGCTTAGGCCAAGGAGCAAAATTTAAATCTTCATTTGTGGTGGATAGCCAGTGATTATTTTTGCTAATGCATCCCTTGGCTGTCTCTTAACTGTCTAGCTAACTGGCTGTTCGCCTTTGTATCATCGTGTATTTTTCTAGACAGTCTATATAAACAATGGGATAGACATGGATAACCTTACAGAAGGCAAGTGGGGTTTTTTCTGTCATTTTTCAGTGTCTGCATATCTTTGATATCTGTAAATGATGAATATAATTACACAGATAAATTTTGTTAAATGATCCAGAACTTTATGACTTTTGATCCTACCTCTGGCACTGACCTTTTGTAGCAGTAGGCAGTTCATTTAACTGTTGCCTTTCTTAATAGTGGGCTTTTTGGGGATAAATAATATTATAGAACACTCTTTACCTTTCAAGGTAGAAAAATGACACAGGGGTATAATAGAGGCTAAATGTTGTAACACTGACTAAAGTGTTGGCCAAACATGAGTTGGCCAAAATCATAGAATCATGGAATGGTTTGGGTCGGAGAGCACCATAAGGATCAACTAGCTCCAGACCCTTGACTGGAAGGTGGGGTTCTCTCTTGGTCACTCTACTGTCAAAAAGAACATCCATTTCATGAGAAAATCTGCTAATTTTAAAGGCACAAAATGTGTAGTTTTGTAACCTCCACTGCCTTCTCAATATTAGCAGGATGCTGGAAGAGGCAGGAATTTACTATTTATTACTAATAACTCCAGGTGGAATTTTTAAACTAAGGAGTCATAACTTAAACCAGAAGACGTCAGTGGAGATATTAACACGCTGAACCAGATTCTCAGCCACTATAAATCGAGTTAGCACTATTAATTTTGGTAGAACTACATTTCACCCCACTTGAGGAGAAGGTGCATTATTTATGGTATGACTGCAAAATCCGTCACTTGATTTACCATAGCAATGTGTTCTGGCACTAGCAATTGGTTTTGTTGGTAGTATGCCAGTTTGCTGGCTTTGAAGGATTTCCAGTAGCCAAAGGGGAATTTTAGCACCCAGCACTACCCTAGTCCCGTGCTCTGTTTCCATGGGTCCTCAGTGGATTTGTCCTGTTTCCCTCCCAGCTGGATCAATCCCTTGTCAAGCTCCACTGAGGTTCAGCACAGTGCTGTGAACCCACACACTGGGTGGGGGGGGTGTGGGGGGGCGTGTCAAGAACAGCGGGGTAGGATTGTTAGAGACGTTCTGTCTGTGCCTTCCTCAGTCTTGTTTCGTTTGCCGCCACAAGAGCGAACTCCTGCTGTGACGCCTTTCTGTACTCCTGACCGACTTTGTGACCACAATGACAATTCTGAACTTCAATTCCTGTGGTCTAACCACAGCTTCCACATGCAGGAAAACCTCATGTGCTGCCCATGGGAGATGCACATGAGGAAGAAATGAGGTTGGGGTCCCTTGATGTCTGTGTGAAAGGCTCCTTCTCTGGTTTGGTTTTTTAACTTCTCTGCATTGGTGTGTTATTGAAAGCGTTACTTCGATGAACAAAATGCTAATTATTGTAATGCTTGGACAATTCTGAGAGGTCTTTTCTCATGAGATGATCTTAAAAATGGGAGGCAAAGTTATCGAAACCATAAAGGTCAGAGCAACACAATTTGATGGTGTGAGTTCGTTAATGCAACACCTGAGCCACACAGAGTTCTCATACTTTTGTTGAATACGGAGAAAATGGTGTAAGTGCACAGGCAGATTGTGTAACTGCACAACCACTGTGTGGAGATCACAGAGGCTGGTCTTGTATTTCAAGTACTTTACAGGGACATTACTAAAACAGTCCTGTACCTGACTTCATGACATATCCTTCGTGACGATGCGAGTGAAATACAGAGAAATGTAAAAGAATAATCAGGCTGTGGAGAAGGCATCTCACGTAATTTCATGTTGTTCAGTCAAAGTGCAATTTGTGGTACGTCACGAGTAGAAAAAAAGGAGCTAAACTTATGCCATTGGAAATGTCCAGATAATTTGATTTATTTATTTTAATATATGAAATGCAAAAATATGATCAAATACAGATATGTTATTATTTTAATCACAATATCTTACTGTATTTTATGTCGTTCCTTCTAATGTGGTACCAGCAGATCTAATGAGCTGTTTAGGGTTTTTTGCATTTCAAAGCATGACCTCCTAAAAATTAGGATATTTCTTTCATCCAGGATCATCTTGCTGAAAAACACACAACTTTTCAAATATTAGCATATATTTGATGTGGAAAGGAACATCGGACATATCACAACAAATGAAACAACTTGATTGTAAAGTGCATGTATAAAATGAAGAAAAATTCACAAATATTATTCTAATATTTTCTCAAAGCACTTGTGATGGCAAGCTAAGCCCCAGTTCTGCAAGTCATAATATGAGAGTCTGCTAGGCACAGTAATATACCCACGTGGTTTTGATTTCAGACCTGAAGACATTTCCCTGAGGTGTTTTCTGAAAATTGTCATTTTTTCATTATAATTAACCTATCCAACCATTTTTTCTCTTTATGAATCATTCACAAGCTTGGGCTGGTTCCTCTGACTCTGTTATGTGCAACTGGTATAGAAAAGTTAATGTTAAAGTATATCTGCCTATATGATGCTCATAAATTGTACATTTCAGTTATCCAGTGTGAATGGGTCTTCAAAAGGATTTGGAATCATCGCAGAGATGTTGGTGGCTTGTATATGTCATCCTTTGAAATAGGAATCTGCTGCTATCACCTGTTTGCCCTTGAAGATCAGAGCCTCTGTTGTGCATGACTCTGATGATTCACCAAAAACACATGATTCAGGTTCTTCCCCCTCCATGGATGACTGAAACATTCTAAGCATCAAAGTCAGGAACAGGAGAGAAAATAAATAAAAAAAAAAGAGTGAAATTACAATATCCAACTAAGGCACTCAGCTCTTGCTAAATAGTGTGATGCTCAGGCAGCATCCTCTAGGTTTTTGAGAATCCTGGTTACATTACTGATGATTGCAGTAAGCCAATTTTAGATTCCAAACTTCAGTGCAAAGAAAATCAAATGACCGAAATTTTGAAAGTAAAAGTTTAGAGGTACAAGTATAAGCCTCATTCATATATTCAAATACATGCCCAGATACAGTTTTTGCAGGTATTTACCCACTTCTAAAACTTTCATAAAAGGGATATCTCTATCTATGTTCCATACAGCTCAATGTCCATTCTATTTTAAAAAGATTATAAAATTCTTATATTGCATACCACTATTTTATTAACCACAGTGATACTTTTTTGGTGTATTCCAAGTTTAACACAGAAAGTGACAAGTTGCCTTAATTTGCATTGTCAGTTTTCTTCAAAATTCCACCATTCCAAACCAAGCTGATGATTAAAGGCTGAAAGACCATCATGAATCAGATCGGCACTACATGATTTTTGCGTTTCTCCCTTAGAATTGTGCATAATGTACAAAGGATGGCTGATCTTATATATTGATAAGAACAGAGGAAAGGAATTGTTTCCATTAGATAATACTTCTTAAATGTGTTTTGCAGTGCCTCGTAAAGCCCATGCATCAGGCCGTCATTAGGGTGGATTATAGCGAGTGCTGCATGTTTTTATTGCCAGCCTGTTACGTAGCAGTCTGACTTGTGTCATACATTTAAATACCACATTAAATCATGGTTTCTAAACATCAATTCACAGCAGGATCCCCCTCTGAAGTCTTATCTTCTTTTCTCTTTGGCAGCTCAACCAATAGCAAAAGTGTTTCCATCTTTTCCTTTTGTAATCTAAATTCCAATTTTGTGTCCACAGTACTATTCCTGCCTAGTGCAGCAGCTCACTACTTACAGCAGCGCAGAAGGAAAAGTCCTTTTTCCCTTGAATGTGCATATTCCTGGTGGAGCTTAAAAACTTCCATAAATCAATAAAGTAATTGCTGCATAATGACCTATTGTTGGTGAGCTTGCCCAGAATGATGTCATTGGGGGGTAATGGAGCTACTGAATCAAAAAAATGGCAGCTGTTTCCAATTTATTTGAGAGTCAGTTGGACAGAAAATTAAATAAACACATAGACAAGCAGGACAAGGGCAAGTCCTTGCATTATTCTTATGATAGTTTTAATTCAATCGCAGAAGTCAGCAGGCAGCTGATACTGTGGCCCAGAGTTTCAGTAATTGCCTGTCTCCTATCTCAGTCAGGCTGCACATGCTCATTTCATCATTTTAAGCTTTTGTGACTCAGATTAAAAAAAAAAAAGACCTATGAAACAAAGATGAAACTTAGTTCTTTTTTCTCCCGCCCTCCCCCCTCCCTTTGCAGCATAGCAGGCTATCCAGGAGATGTATTAATAGAGAGAAATTTTCATTTCTTCCTCCATCTGCCTCTATGGGGCCTCTACCCTTCTTTCCCTAGGATACGAAGGAGAGTTTTCCTTTTTTTTTAATCACTTAGATGTCCTTTGGGAAGCCCCCTAAAGTTTCCTATTCGCTGGGGAGAAAAAAAATGCCACCCGGCTTCACACTCTCTTCTCCGCTGTGAATAACAGCTTTGATGTGCTCCTTTGAAGTTACTGGCTTGAGGCTGCATTAGGAAAGCATCAAATGCAGCCCCAGCACTGTGTGTGGAAGCTGGTAGCAGACAGTGTTTGCACGCTGGACTTGGGGGCACCCAACATGCTCGTGGCAGACGAGTGAATGCAGGGGAACACAACAGCAGGTCTCTGTCACAGCGTACTCTTCTCTTTTTCAGTCCCTATTCCCATTTCCTACTGGCGAGGCAATGAGGGCACACCAACATCCTTGATATTTTCCAATTCTTACAGCTTCTCGTGACACCCTTGCACCCTTTAGGAGCCCTGATATGGGTCATAGCGTTGGAACATCACATCTGACTCCGCTCGGATGCGAGGAAAATTTGAGTTTTGGTATCTGGTTATTACTTCAGGGCAATATGGTTTTAAATCCTGCTTCAACTATTGTGTTAAAATAATCAAAGTGATTTTTATGGACACTAAAAGAAGTTTGGGTCACTGATCAGTTATCTGACTTATAATAAGAATTAAAATGTCTATTCCTTGGTATTTGGATTCCTAACATGACAGTTTTCACATTTCTAAACCAAGTGTGGATTTTTAAAATCCTTCTTTTTTCTTAAATTACAGATGGATTTTTGTGTGTGTGTGTGTGTTTTCTGTGTCTGTGGAACCAGACACAGTGAAGTTGATGTTTGTCTCCAAGATGGAGAAGTGCTTTTCCATATTTGTCATCACATATCTCTTCAGATCAGACATCTCTTTGATCATTTTAACTGTGTTTTATATGCTTCATAATTTCCTTGCTGAGTACCTTATGTTACATGTTACTTTATAAATCAATAAATAATAGCAATAATTAAAAGGGTGTTCTGCAGTAGGGAGCTAGATGAAAAAATAGGTTATTCCATTAACCTTTTACCTCTGGAGACAGGAATTTCAAATTTGTGCTAGGTCACAAGTGCAAATCAGTTGGTCTCTTGTGAACTTCAGTCCACATCACTAACCACTGCCTCACTTCTCGCAGTCCCCCCCGATTGACAGCTTTAGTCTGGAAGAATAACAGATCTTTTGCAGCTTGTAAGGCTGAGATGCAACGGCAACACCAGCACCTACGCCTACTGTGCCCTGTTCTGCACAGAACCATTTGTGAAAAAAACTCCAACCCTTCTAATGCTTGTTATCCTGACATACAGCCTGAATTACTTTTTAAATATCAAAATTGTCATTGGTTCAAGTAGGAAGCAACTTGTGCGAGTAGGAAAGTGGTTTTTTTTTCAGCCCTGTCCTGTAAAGTAGCTCACAAAGAGTACAAAAAGTTTATCAAAAGAAAATTAGGGGGAAGTTGGTGGTGTGTCATTGTATACCCAAGTGTAGGCAACATATGTGTTAGTGAAGAGCTGTCTGTTCCATCAAAGATCTGACTGATTACATGAACTAATAAACAGACCTTTGGATTATTATTACTTTCATCTCCTTCGTTTCCACTTCTGCCTTCCTCCATCAGTTATTGGCACAACTCTTTTGTCTGTACTTTGAGGTCTGAATGGCCAAGTGAGTTGTAAATTACAGAAATAACAGACACTCACAAGCTGAGTGTGTCACAGTAGCATGGTTTTTTTTTTTTTTTTGGTGAATTAGTCTGAGACCAGGAAGATGAATTATTAAGTGAAATCTCAATTTTACTATGGAAGCTCATCTTAAAAATGAATGTAGCACAAATATCAGAAGAATGGCATTTATGCTACAAAATCTGTATTTATACTATTTGCTTGCTTGTGTTACACAAAGAGATTAAAAATATGTAATTTTTTCCCCATTATTCATGTAATTTGAAAACAAAAAGGACTTGAATTGTATTTTTAATCAAAAAATGGAAGAGTTCTAAAATTTCTAACTTTTGACCAGGAGTTTGACCATTTCAACCTGTTGCTTTGAGCAACAACTTGCTGCCATGACTCATTCCTTCTTGTTGTTTCTCATCTATCTGCAAGTCATAACAAGGGAGAGATACAGTGCTTTGATGACAATTGTAAAAGATTCCCCAGAATGGACTGCACATTTTCGTCTGTGCTGTTCCTGTTGCCAGAATCTCACAGCCATTTCAGAGCTGACTGTGGTTGAATATCGGTATGTTCTTCACTGCAAACAGATTTTATTATCTGGGCAGTATTACCCTTTGGTGTGGAAGTGGGAAATTTTATCAGTATAATACCTTCAGTGACTTCACCTGTTCCTCATCCTGTAGTTCCAATTTCGGTAGTATGATAGGGACCTGGGGAGGTCTTCCAAAGACACTATTTTATGTTTTGTGTTGTTGGCCATCCTAATGATTATCTTAGCACACACCAATCTTAGACAAAATCAATAAAAATAGACTC
The DNA here is from genome assembly GCF_003031625.1 of Empidonax traillii. Lineage (NCBI taxonomy): Eukaryota > Metazoa > Chordata > Aves > Passeriformes > Tyrannidae > Empidonax > Empidonax traillii. Next base: position 1,044,795 of record NW_020955218.1, on the reverse strand, counting down.
TGTGTGATTCAATTCTCATGTTGTCTAGAATAAGGGTACAAAGCTGTTTATGATGTGACGGGGTCTGGGTATATTAAGGGAATTTTGATTAGGGCTATAAGGGGATGTGGAAGGAGGAGGAAGTACTGAGATTCATATATGGAAGTTGATAGAAGTTTAGGAGTAGGAAAACAATTATGACTGTGAAGGTTGCCTGCTGTACCTTCACAAAAAGTGGTTTTCCTAAGAAACCAGTCTCAATTTGAAAAATTTCCATTTTTCATTTTGTTATCCAGTACAGTCTACATAAAACAAGCATCTCTTAGAGGAGAAAGACTTTTTCAGAAGAAAATTTTGCACCATTTCTTAAGATGATCAGGTGCTAGATAACACAGAGATTTCTCTGGAAAATGTCTTCAGAGGTGAGCTTTGTCAGAATATCTTTTGTCCAAAGTTCTTGTGTTGTTCTGTGCTTTGTGATCTGCATGGCTACAAAAGAATGCATCTACCACTTTGGTTCAGAGGTCAAATTTCATTCACGTGCTTGGAAGGCATGCCTTTGAAGACTGAAACCAAAGCATTGAATAGGTATCAGAAACCCTCCAAAGATCATGGGAGTCAGTTGAAGGTGATGGGAGAAGAGACCTGGCATAGTTTGTCATATGGATAAGGTAGGCAGATCTTTTTTTCCTGCAGAAAGTGCAGTGCTGTTTTCATTTTCAGCTTCACCTAAAACACCGAAGTTATAGATTGTAACGCAGTCTAGAGAGAGGTGATGGAAGAGTCCTTCAGGGGTTGGTCTCAAACATTTCACACACCTCAACCTCATTGAAGGTATTCCTGGATACCTGATCTTCAGGCTTAATAGAGAGCCAAATGTACCCTGTGTCTTTAGACCCCTGCTCCGGTGAGTGGGGGAATAAATGCCTTCAGTAAAGACATTACTTTGTAGCTCTTCACAGCACTTTTTTTTCTGAGCCAGAAAGAATGTGTAGATCCACCTCTGCTTTGTGCCACCATCCAAACTTCTTTGTCAGGTCCTAAAGATGACAGGAACTTAGTGATGATTCCTTTCCTTTGTATATTGGGCAGAAAGGGGAAACTGGAAATGGAGCAGTAATGAAAAAGAGTCTGGTGGGTGTAATGCCCTTTTGAAGAGTACTTCTGACAGAAGCACTGTTTCCCTAAGTGCTGAAGGTAGTTGTCCTTTACTGCCTTTTGTGAGGCATGTGGGTGTATAGAGGGCAACTGTGATATTTTTCAGTACTTTTCACTTCTTTCCAAGGGTTTTTTAGTCTTCGTGATGTGGCTTACACTCAGCCATACACCGTGGCCCAGACAATGCATTTTGTTTGCAGCTGGAATTTTCTTTCTCAATTAGTTCCATATGTATTCAGCTGACCTCATCAGTGAAGTACATAGACAGCTTTTCACAACAGTTGATACATGAGCCTATCACACTGGTTTTGCAGTCTAGGTTGATTTGTTGGTTCTTTAAGTGGAATAGCTCTGTTGCCTTTGTGGAACAGTGAGAGGTTCATTTTGCCTCATTTCTGCATCCGTGTGAAGCTGTAAGTGTTGGTCCCAGATCTAGTGGTGAACTTCAGAATGTTTTTTTTATCCTGACAGACTTCTCTGTACATATGATTTATTTATTGCAGTCTATCTGTGAACTCTTCTTTTTGCCATAGCTGCTTATTTCCTTTCCAGGTTAAAAATATGTACATTTACTAAAGTTTCTCTTTAGTTTAAAATTGTAAATCCTGCATGTGAGATTTCCCATTTGTTTGTCAGCCTTGCCAACATTTTGCTGAAGAACTTGTGAAAAGTGAGTGAGGGCTGTTTTGCATAAAGACAGGCCTGCTTGTGGGGGGTGTCTCCTCAACCAACGCTGCTGATGAAACCTCTTCACAGTAGCTTCATGTTCAGCTGAGCATGAAACTGTGGAAAAGGTTCAAGAAGAAACCTGATGAGGTAGCTATGAGAGCTCTGCTGGACTCTTTTAAGGTGCTGATACAGGAAAGTCATCTCAGTATCAGTGATTTCTATGATGCAAATAAGTGCTGGAAGCAAAGGCACAGAGATATTTTGACAGACCAGTGTTGGTGCTACGGTTCTTGCTCTTTTCCTCTCCTTGATCCTTTCTGCAGCTCCATTTATGGCCTCTGTCCAGCAGTCCTTACCCTGGCTCTGGAACACAAGTGGCAGTGAGGTGCTTAGCAACCTTCGTCTGCTGTCCCCACCCCACTGGGTTTGAGATGTTCACATCCTAGCAAAGATGTTACTCAGCTTGCTTCCTTGTACCTAAAGCTGTCCTATGGCAGATACAAGCAGCTGTTATGCTCTGCTCCAGCACACTCTGGAAGAGAAGATGCAGTGCTGTTGGGTGGAGAGGGTGAATAGGAAGAGTTTCCCTCAGGTCCTCCTCTATCTTCCTCTGTCTTGAAGCAGAAAGGCTCAGCAGGCAGCAGTCTCCCAATCCCAGAAAGAATAGGAGGCAGAGAACATAAGAACTATTTTTATGGTTTTTGTAGTTTTGCAGCTAATGGGGTTGAACATGTTGGCTTTGCCTCATGTGTGCTCAGTTTATTGGTCATTGTCATTAATGACATGGAGAAAAGTCACCAGAGAACCACTATCAGTATCAGCCACAACCTAGGAACGCCCACACATGCTAAGGAGAAGGAGAAATGGGAGTGAGGTGCAGGACAGCAGGAAGGAATGACAGAATCACAGAAAGGTTGAGATTGGAAAGATCCTCTGGAGGTCATCTTGTCCAGCCCTCCTGCTCAAGTAGGCACACCTGGAGCTGGTTGCCCAGGGCCATGTCCAGTCAGGATTTGAATATATACAAGGATGGAGCCTCATAGACTCCCATGGCAATCTATGCCAGTGCTCAATAACCCCCACAGTAAACAAGTTAAACAATCTGCGATAATTGCTCCCATGTCCCTGGGGAATCAAAATGCTGGGGCCATGACATCACTAGGGACATTGGGAGAGTGGGAAAAAGTTAGCTGAGCTAGCTGATGACGAGGAGCTAAGTATCCAAAGATTTTATAGGGTCCTCAGAGAAAACATAAAGCTAGAGGCAAGCTCCTGGGACCCTTATCCTGACAGAAAGACTCTGAAGCATCTGAGTTTCTGGCTCAGCCCTGGGCCAGGGGTTGGTGAAACATATCTGGGGGTCTTTCCACACCTTAGTACCGTTTTCCTCCAGGTGTATGTATGTCTGAGAAAACAGCTTCCCAAACATTCATGCATGTGAGATTGGAAAGCGTGGCAAGCAAATGTTCAGCACGGTGATTTCATGCAACTAGAAAGGAGGTGAAATGGAAATGGGGCCTATTCACTGGTTTTAGCAGACATTTCCTGTGGGTCTTCAGTTTGGGATTTTTCATTTCCTTTCTTGTTCTATGTGGTATCTATGTGCAGTCTTAGGATTGCAGCACCTCTTTTGTTACTGTAAGGTTATAACTATAAAATTTACTGAACAAATAAAGACCCTCAATCAACATGTGGCCAAGACAAGGAGCATTTTAAAAACTGATACCAAGTTATCTGATGAACTCGAGCTTACCATTTAAAGTCTTTAGCTAAGTGTTAAAAATAGTCAAATTTCCTTGAAAAAACATTTTAAGAGTAATACTCTGTGTAATCACCCCACATATGATACATCATCCTGAAGTTTCGAGAACTCTTTGGTTGAAATTTTAACAACTCTGCTTAAGAAATGCTAAACAGCAAATACTCTTTCCAGAAATACCATCCACTGTAAACCTGTCAGACTATTACTTAGCTATTAACCTTTCTCGATGAAATTGTAATAGTGCTGTTTAAAAGAATGCTGAATATCAGAAACATTTCACTAATACATAACAGATGGATACCATACCCAGAAATATTTGTACTGTAAACCGAAGCGCTAAGCAGTTTTACACTGAGAGGTCAAAGATGGGCAGGAAACAGTTTTCCCATCCCACAAGAATTTTAGTTTTCAAATTTTCCAACCCTGATGAATATACAGAATATTAAAGAACCTGGAGTTTCTCATAGTAGAGTAAACAAGGATTAATTTTTCGAAATTTTTATTTGTTTGCTTTTTAATCCAAGCACATTACGCACTTTTCTAATTTATCCTTCACACACGTTTCATATTTGTTATTTAACACATCTTTCTTGGGTACAAACATCCTGTCCTGAGAGGGCTTCAGATTCAACAGTCAATAGGTTTTCTTTTCATCTCCTTGGCTGAAAACCATTTTCTTAGTAGGTTAAAGAGTATAAGAAAGTGTTAGAGCAAAACTGTGACCTAACTGAAATACAGATTCCATATGTCACATACCTTTTATAACTCTCCATATGTCAGAATAACTGATTTTTCCATCCTGTTTACATGGCTGATTTCACTGTTGGACTTGGTCCTGGGTGTAACCTTTATTTTTAAATAAATGAAGTTTGGGAAAACTTAGAGTTGCTGATTTCCAACAAGTTATAAGCATGGGGAGAGGGACACTTGCATTTGGAAAATCTTTGTGAAGATGTGCTTTTTATTCATCTTTTATAATAGTTATTACCCATGGCTTTAGCTGGGGATCATGTTTCTATAAAAGGATGGGATATGTTTCCAAACAATGTCTTAGTTCAAAGTAATTGGGCACTTCTTGTGAAATGTAATTACAGCTGAAAAAAAGTACACAGTGTCTTCCATTTAAGAACTAGTAGACACCCTGCTAAATAATTATGTCATTGAGCCAGAAGATTTGGATGCAAGAGAGAACAAAGTATTATCATGTGTATCTCCGTAATATGAGAAAGTAGTACATTTTATGATTTATTTTTAATAACTATGAAGCAATATGTTTTCAGAAAATTTTGATTCAGTGCGATGGAAGCAGAAACCTTGTGTTCAAAAAATGTTTCATCCTTCTATTATGAGAATCTGATGTAGCCAAGATGTGTTAGCAGTGATTTTTCTACCACTGGCAGTTTGTGCAGAGTATCTCTCCTGACTGACTAATACATGTACAAATAATGCATTGCCTTGAAATTGCTTTGTTTTTTTTTTTTTTTTTTTTTTTTTTTTTTTTTTTTTTTTTTTTTTTTTTTTTTTTTTTTTTTTTTTTTTTTTTTTTTTTTTTTTTTTTTTTTTTTTTTTTTTTTTTTTTTTTTTTTTTTTTTTTTTTTTTTTTTTGTTTTTTTGTTTTGTTTTGTTTTGTTTTGTTTTGTTTTGTTTTTTTTCTGAATTACCACACTAATTTCCCCTCCAGATTTATGACCAAGGCTTTTAATTCACTGAGGTATGATTTCATGTAAATTTTTGTTCTTCTCAAACAAGTACTCTGTCTCTCCTATGCCTGTTGTTCACAAGACGTAAATTCTACTTTGTGAGCACCAAAATGATGAAGCAAGAGGTGTAACTTTTCTGTTAATTAAAGGCTTTAAATCCAGACGAGCATCTTTATAAATACAGCTATACATTTACATAGATATATATTCAACTTCATTTGTACCTTCTGTATTTTAGTTCAAGAATGACTAGATAAAATTATATGGCCTGTATTATTCAGACAGTCAGTCGAGTTCTCATCAATAATCCTAAAATGTACCAATTCATGTTAAGCCATTTTACATTTTTGTGTAACCAGCTTGTCTTTATTAAGTATTTATTACTTGTGCTCTTAAGTAGTTGCAGGGAGGTAATCTGCCTAAAGTCGTTTTCTAAACACTTTGTTTTCAACTTCTTTTTTCAAAATATGATTTTTTTTTCATTGACAAGAAATACTGAAAATTGCCATAGAGACTGATCAGCACTTTAAGCTAACAGTGAACCTGGATGCATTCTTTCCAAACATTCTTTCAATTGATGAAAAAGCTTAATTATATATTTTTTTTATTTTTAATTTGTCCTGTTCTTTACATCACTAAATTCTATGATTTCTTTGAAGTTGCTAACCCAAGAAATATTATAGGTGAAGTTTTTTAAAAGGTCTAGAAAAAATGCTTCTTTTTTGTAAAGGAAAAATAGCTATTTAGAGACACTACTTTCCCACCACCACCCTGCAACATAGAGAACTTTTTCAAAATTCCTTCTGCTGCCTTTTAAAATTAAATTTCTACAGTATTTTTTTTTCCTTGGATTATTTTACCTGTGTAGAATGGACAGTTCTACAGAGTCAACTTGCTGAGAAAAAGCAGTGGTAGAGAGTTATAGCTGAAAATCTATTCCATGGTAGTTTTTTTCCTTAGGGTTTTTTTTGTTTTGGTTTGGTTTGGGTTTTTTGTGGCGTTTTTTGTTTTGGTTTGGTTTGGGTTTTTTTTGGGTTTTCTTTTTTTTTCTAAATTATTATTTTAAATTTTATTAAGAGATGCACAGTCTTCTTTCATAATAAAAGTACCCGTGGCAGAAATACTTAGTTTGCTTTGATGTACTTTCATGAGCATTTTTTCATGATGTGGACACAGCACAGTGGTTGTGTCCACATGAGCCAAGGGTGCAGGGTTGCTGTTTCACAGTTCCAGCCAGCAACACTTGTTCAGGGTGTATGTTCACAGGGGTTACTATTCCTCAGAGGCTTTATTAGCTACCATTAAAAGTGCACTTGATTTACATCAGCTGAAAATTAGACAATCCCCTCCTGCTGAGGGAAGCTTCTATTTTGTTTTGTCACTGATTACGAACTTTTCCTCCATTTTTGGGTGGGGTCATTACGTGTGAGTGGGAAAAGTGCCATTCGTGTAAAAGGCTTCTCAGTGATCTCTGAGTGCAACCAGCAAACTGTGGTGTCTTTTCTGCAGCTGCAGCAGCTTGCTGTCCTGCATTTCAGTGAGATCAGCCCTGCTGATTGGGGTGCTGGTAGATGAGAGGCTGGACATGTCCCGGCCATGTGCTCAGGCAGCCCAGAAAACAGCCATGCCATGGGCTGCACCCAAAGCAGGGTGGGCAGCAGGTGAGGGAAGGGATTCTGCCCCTCTGCTCTGCTCTGGTGAGACCCCACCTGCAGTGCTGACTCCAGCTCTGGGGTCCACAGCACAAGAAGGACATGGACCTGTTGGAGCAAGTCCAGAGGAAGGACACCAAGATGATTAAAGGGATGTAGCACCTCTCCTACAAGGAGAGGCTGAGAGAACTGGGTTTTTTCAGCCTAGAAAAATGAAGGCTTGGGGTGACCTAATTGCAGCCTTCCAGGACCTGGAGGGACCCTACAAGATGGAGAGGAGCTTTTTACAAGGGCCTGGAGTGATAGGACAAGGGAGAATGGCTTCAAACTGAAAGAGAGTGGGTTTAGATTAGCTATTAGGAAAAAAATCTTTCTTGTGAGAGTGTTGAGGCACTGGGACAGGTTGCCCAGAGAAGTTGTGTATGACCCATCCCAAGTTGGATGGCTCTGAGCAGCTTGGTCTAGTGGAAGGTGTCCCTGCCCACAGCAGGTCATTTTTAAGGTCCCTTCCAACCCAGCCATTCTATGATCTTGTTGTTCATCTACTTTTTCCAGTTCAGTTATGTTAGATACTGGACCTTGACAGAAATATCACTGCATCAAACATCAATATCCCCCGTACAGCACCCCAGTGTGTTCACCTCTTACATCTCCAAATCTCTTCCAGATTTAGCTCCTCAGCCGCCCAGGCCACCTCCTTCTTATCCTGCACTTGGGCTGGTCACCTCACCTCTCACTCTGCTCTCCCCAGAGCTCACCCTTCCCTGACTATCTCTCAGAGCCTTTTTAAGCTCTTTATCTATTATTGTCCAGCATGGAAACAGCCCAGAATGGCTGGGGTAGGCAAGGAGAGAAACAATCGCGTGTGATTGTGCTGTCAATGTTTTCTAGCAGGTTCTTGTCTGTAGCTGGTTGTGTTGTTCCCTTCCTTGATTTCCACCCCCAGCTTGGATCTGTTAAGATCCAAGTATGCTTTTATACAGGGAAGCTTTACAATTATTTTCCCTACTTCCCCAGCAAAACATTAACAAAATGTTAACGCAGCATGATCCATAAAATTGCCAGTAGTTGCAGCCTTTTAATCTGCTGTTGTAACAGATATGGGTCCTGCCAATTCCAGCTAATTTGCACTTTGCATGTTTCCAGTATTTATGGGCACAAGGAATGCTGTGCCATGCTTTTCTATCCCAATGGATAAGGCCCTGCACTAAATCCATGCTGAAACACATGCCCAAGTGCTGAATCGTAATTGAATTGCTGAGAGATTTTAGCTGTTCCCTGCCATCCTTGTTACCTATGTTAATCTGGATGGTAGCCTAAGAAGGTCTCAAATTCTTGAATGTGGGTCACTTTTAAGGCAAGTTTTCTTTGTGAATCAAGAATGAAGTGCACAATCTTTCTGAAGCAGCATGGATTGCTAATTCCTTCTTTTTTTTCATGTATGTATATCGTTTCTCTCTCATGCTTGTGAGCGCATACGCACAGAGACACTGTAAGCTTTTTATAGTTAATAGGGCCCTCAGCATTTTTAAGCCTTAGTCTTGACTAGACTAATTTGGTTTTTTTTCTGCTTTCCTTCTGTTGTAGTTTGGTAAGCGTTTCAGTTTAGTTTAAGTGAAGTTCCTTGTGATCATTCAGCATGAAGGGCACCACAGAAGTAACACAAGAATGATTGAACTGAATGAATGACTGTACTCCTCCCTGCTGTATTCTCCTCTTATTTAAAAGGAAGAGGGATAGAGAGCTTTGTAGATGCTCTTTGGAGTGCATATTTTTGTTGTGAAGTCATTCTACCATTTCTGTACTTAGAGCATCAAAATAATTAACCAACAGAGTCAATATGAAGCATTTGCTATCTGTTACTGTACAGTTTTTTCTTTTAACCTGCAGAGAAACCACCATAAAGGTACAGGGAGTATTCTTAATGCTCCTTCTCAGGACACCTTTATGATGGGTCACTGTAATATGATAGGAGGGTGCAAAGATGAATGGCAGCCAAGCAAGTCGTTGTATAGCTTCCCAAAACCAAGGAACTGGTGTTAATTTGTGCCTTCAGACTCCAGCAAAGAACCACAAGAGTCTGAGCTGGGCTACAGTCCCATTGCAATATGGGCAGCAAGGAAAATAAGCAAGTGGGCACTTGCCAAGTAAACCAAAGGAGATAAGGGCATTTTAATAGGACTCTGTGTATGAGAACTGTGTACAGGTAAGGGCAACCACATTTAGAAAATGGGAACTCAAAGCAAAGGCATGTTCAGAGAAGGGCCACCATGAGACAAAAAGATAACCTATATTTTGAGAGGATTCTGGAAACCACCTGGCTTGTTTAACCTAGCAAAGGAATATCTATGAACATGTAAGAAAGACACATGCCAGGGAAGGAGAAAAGATAGTTAAATCCAGTATCAAAATAAAAGATTAAATGTATTAAACCAGTGACAAAAACTTCAGGAAGTTAGAAGACAAAAGAAAGTCCTCAAACATTAAATTACTGAAGTTCTGAACAGCATCACCAGGGATGTAACGGGAATAAAAATTGAACTGCTTCTAAAACACAGTTTAGACAATCTTTGCATAAGAGATAACATGATGTGATTGTTTATGATATTTGGATGGTTGTTTGGCCTTGATGACTCAAGAGTCCCCTTCCAATCTTATGTTAATGGACACGTAAAAGAAATCTATTTCACAGAAAATGGTCCCAGTTGGAGTAATAGAACAAATGGAACTTTTATATTTATTGATAAATTCTACAATTTTTATCCATAAACTGTTGGACTGTTAGAATTATGCTCTGAATATTATTAATTCTGATTAAAATTTATGTCCAAAACATTTATGACTAAGTGTGCACCTCTGGACTTCTTATGGCATCCATCGTACTGTTGTACGTAATCTCATGTGAACTTGTAAATGGAGCAATTTTTTGAGTGAAGCTTGGGGTTGGATAATGCACAGAGAAGGTTGCCAAGTGAATCTTTGACCTGTCCTCTGAATCTGTAATAAGCAAATGTTTTGCTGAACAAATTATATCAGTGGATCTGCAACTGCCAAGAAGGTACATTTCCATGCAAAACACAAAATGGATTTCTTCTTTTTTATGGTCATTAAAAATCATGGGGTGTTTGGACATCCTATCAACCCAACCAGACTCTGTTATAGGCATTTTTATTCTGCGTGTGTTCTTGTAGTTTCATCTGTAAGGTATTTCTCCTTGTTCTCCTCCTAAGCCAGTGGCTCTCAAGTTTTTTGGACTGTGAGCCACTCCTCAGGCTTTTTAATGCCTCAAGCACTTACCTGGAGCAAACATGCTTATCGGGTTTAAAATACCAGTGGGGCAGCTATGCATCTGTATGTTGCTTGTAAACCACTTATTCAGACTTGAGGTATCAGAGTTAGAAAGTTGTTGCATTGCTGGAACTATTAAGAAACAATTATTTTCTTTAGCAAGGTGGCTATAATTTGTGATCAGCTACAGTAGTCAATGATTTAATATGTTTAACAGTTTCTGCTATATTTTGTTATAAGGATACATATCGTTTTTGTTGTTTATTCTCTTAGTTTTATAGAAGTGATCATTTATTACTAGTATCATTATTATTATTATTATTATTATTGCTGCTGTTGTTATTATTACACTGTGTGACTGGGGCCATCTTTGGGAGTGTTCACAAATATGGTCTGCTTCATCCGCAGTCTTTCCTACCTTAGAAATCAGGGCCATTTTTATGTGTTGGAATTGTTTGTGCTCTCCAGCAGGCTGAATGTAACTGCATAAAGAAGCATAAGGTGCACTTTGGTCCTCAGACCTTAGATGAGCTAAAAAAGAAAGAGTGTGGAAAGTTTTTGACATTAATGAAGCGGGCCTGTGAGAGTAAAGAATACTTAGTACCTATTTTTAAATCATCCTTTCCTGCCTACTTGAATCAGACTTTGCCAAGCGGATCACTGTTAGAAATATTAGGCTATTGTAACACCAGAGGCTGTGATCGGGTGTAAAATTAATTTTCTCTTGCCACATTCAGACAAAGTAATTTCGTATGATGCGTGCCTGCATTTTCCCGGCCACAGAGGGCGAGGCCAAATCCTTGCCTGGAGTATTCAGTAACCTTGTTTAGGTAGGTTTTGTGTGGTCCTTGCTGTGCAGGTGTGGTCACATACCAGCCTCAGTCCTGTTCCATTGTAGCCGCAGACCACAGCACTTACAATACAGTGACCTCTGTTATTAAGCTGCAAGTGCCAGTGCACGGTCACTGGTGTTCCAAACTGCCACGTGTATTGGATAGATTTCCTCATCTTTCTGCCCTTCCTCTTACTTAGCCCAGAACTTGTTGCAAAATGCTCAAGTATGTACAGGAAGTTTGTTCCTGGAGATGAGTCTGTGCCTTGTCAGGCTCTGAGTAACACGAGCGGATCCCTCAGGATGAAGGATGTTGCATAAATGCCAGGTACTAACCCAGCAGAAACATCTGCCAAATTAAGAGTTTGTCAATTAACAATATCAAGTAACAATTGGCAAGTTCTAAGAGAATAATGATGGTAGTTTTAAAATGAAAGTGAGTACTATACGGTAAGTGTAACTCTTGTTTCCTGACCACCATCTAAAATTGCGTTGATTTGAAGGACACATATTTCTTGGAGAGCCTTTTTTATTAAAGAGCGAGAGAACAGACTGGTTCTAGAAAGGTTATCATGGACCACCCAGACATAGCTTTTAGAAGGCCCAATTTACTAAGGAATGCCAGAATATTATCTCCTGGGGTTACTGAGGAAGAAATTAGTGTCTGTGCACTAGCGGCTGTTTGTTAAGTTAAAACTCTAAAAGAAAAGAAGGAAAGGGAAGAAAGGATGGTAAATTAATATTATTATATTTAAACTATGATTCTCCATTGCCTTTGCCAAAGTCTTTTATGGAAAGTGCAGTGTTACAAATAAAAATGCAGTCAGTACGGAAAGCCACACTACCATGAGTACACCCATATGGCACGTTGCAGTATAGGCAAATATATAGTTCTTTCTGAAGAAAAAAGCCTCAAACCACAGAAGCTGAATGATGTAAGAGGCAAAGCTTATTCTTTTGTAAGGACTGAGAATCACCTACCCAAACAATGATGCTGCTGCAGATGTCTATGAGGTCATCAACAGTCATGATGCACAAATGCCACTTGAAGGGTATTACAGATGAAAGATGGATGTGGCCTTTTAAACTTGCTGGGCACTGAAGCAGGGAAGCAGACAGTGCAGCAGAATAGATGGGTTTTCTTTCTTCTGCCTCATACCTGCAGCAGTGGATTCTCTGGTGAAATTTTATGAGCTTTCATAAATAAATAAATAAATAAAATTTCCCTACATTTATAAATAAAATTTACCTACATTTATGAGTACTCACCCCGCTCAGCCTCTTCCCAGTGGTCTGAGGAACAGCTTACCCAAGCCTGGTTTGCAGTAAGTCAGAGTCTCCCAACCCCATCAAGTATCCAAGAGTTTTCCCTGGAGCTGCTTTATTCATAGAATCATAGCATAATCAAATGATTTGGGTTGGAAAGGACATTAAAGATCATCTCATTCAAATCTTCTTGCTGTGGTCACAGTCACCTCAGAGCCCCATCCAACCTGACCTTGAGCACTTCTAGGGATGGGGCATCCACAGCTTCTGTAGGCAACATGTTCCAGTCCCTCACCACCCTCACAGGACAGAATTTCTTCTATATTTAACCTAAATTTCCCCTCTTTCAGTTTGAACCCATTGCTCCTTCTCCTACCACTACAGTTCTGATAAAATTCCATGCACATGGAATTGTCTCCGTTATATTTCAGGCTGTGAAGCAGACTGGCAAATGGCTGGTTCAAAAAAAGATTAAATTTAATTTTGTGATACAGAGTGGCTTGATTTTTGGTTGATTTGTTTTTGTTGTGTTTTTAAGTTATGTTTTGTTTGTTCGTTTTTGGGTTATGTTTGTTTGTGTTTGGGAGTTTCTTCTGTGTTTTTGTTTTGGGTTTTTTTATTATTATTTTTTATTTTTTAATTATTCTCATGTGTCAGCAACTGGTCAGGCTTATCCCAGAAACTTCCCTTTGAGGCACAAATGTTTCCTGGAAGATTTGCATTCTGCAGGTATAATGCTGAAAAAGTTATGAATGACAGAAAACAAAGAGTTCTACTGGAACCTCTTTGACAGGTCCAACTACAGCTGTCATGACCATCCCAGCTATGATGGATCCACTGTCACAAGAGCTGGACTGATAACTCATTAATAGTAGCTTTAAGCACCTGTATCCACCTTCTTATAAAATACCAGTTGTGGAACATTATCCAAAGTTTTGGAAGGCACAGTTCCCTAGAACCCCAACACCAAGTGAAAGAATCACAATGCAAGCCAAAAAAACTCAACCCCTGAACCAGACTTCACCTCTTCAGTCACCATCCAGTTTAAAACATTCATTACAGAGAATACAGGCAGCCCTACAAGAGCACGAGCTGCAACAGTCTCCACCAAGGTTTTGTTACTGCCCTGTGCAGAGTTAAAAAAAAAAAAGAGAAAATAAAAAAACACCACAGCAACAGAACAGAGGGATCAGTCTCATTAAGGAAGAAGGGAGAACTTTATGAAATATATTTGCAGAAAAAGGAGGCGAGAAAAGGAAGAAAAGAATGCTGTACCAACTGCACTAGGGAAATAAAAGAGACGACCAGCCTTATACCAACAGAAAGAGGCACAGAATTACTAGAAAAACAACTATAAAGACATCGTAAATCAAACAGCATAGAGTTTAGAACATCAAAAACGCAGAAATTTTCATCTATTATTAATTATGATAAAAAATTCTATCTCAGAATATTTTACACAGCAGCTGTTGCCAAGAAAATCTACATCTTCTTGAGCTGAGAAACTTTAAAATCAGAAGCAAATCTTTGCGGAGCCAGTGGAGATAGCGTAGATATTAACACAGTATTTCAATGTCTTATTTCCATTTTCCAGTCAATTAAAAATACAAATATGAAATACAAAAACTATTTTAATTTTATTCTGATCTTATTTAAATATTTAACTTAGCCCAAGTAGCCCAGTGTCTATTTTGTGTGTGTGTGTGTGCATGTGTTATGAAAATCCAGTTATGTCTCTAAAATTGATTTATGGCTGTTAATCCACATAGATTAGTAGTTTTAAAACCTAATTTACTTGTTGTTTTAATTTTTTCCTTGTAGTAATTTTGATGAGGTTGAGAACCACTTTTGAACATGATATCAGAGTTAGGATTCACTAGGTTTGATCCCTCTTGAAGCCTGTTAGCACCAACTCTAGCAGCTAACCCACAGTGGATACCACTATTTTTCTATTAATGTGTGTTTTAAGGAGTTGGTTCAGGACTTGAGTCCATAAATGTAGACACTTGACTACATTTTCCATAGCAGGAATTTGACCAGGGATACAATTGTGTTTTGTAAGGCTTTAGACTTTGGGCTCTGTAATCCACTTCATTTCTTCACATGTTTTGTCATGTGTTAATTTAGATTGCAAGTTCCTTGGGCCAGGAACTGCATCACTGTGGGCTATAGCTACTGGCAGTGCTTAAGGAAATAAATAGAATAGACTATTTCAGTTAGAAGGGACCTACAAGGATCATCTACTCCAGCTTCCTGACCATTTCAGGGCTGATCAAGTTAAAACACATTATTTTTGAAACACTGATAGGGCCTCTTAAACACTGTCAGGCTCAAGGCATCAAAAGCACTCCTTGTTTTTTCTCAAACCAAGCTGCAATTAAGACATGTAGAAGTATAGCTGAAATGCCCGTGTTACCCTGTCCATGTGTTTCAGTGCATTTTAATGGTAGCAGATATACTGGCCTCCACATGCATACAGTGCCTCACTTGGCCTCTCTTCAGGGAATCATTTATAGAACGTTTAAGTGACAAATTATGGTTCTTGTGAACTAATTAGTTCTTATTTGTCTAGATAAAAGATAAGGCATGCAAAAAAAATTATTAAAAACTAACTTGTTAAAACAGAACACTCCATTTGATGGGTGGGAGGAGAATTTTCAGGGGAAATACCAGTTACAGCAAACAGCAATAGCCAAGTCAACTCTCATGGTTAGTATTTGTCAACAGTGTAACACATTTGCATCAGTCAGGAAAGTCATCGAAGCTGTTCACTTGGAAGAATTGCAGTCTCTTGTTCTTGAAGCAGCAGTGAAATGACAACCTATAAAATGCTTGCAAAGAGTTGAAAGGAAACATTTCAGGCACTGCCTGGAAAACGTGTGACTAAGGCTGTGAGAATAATTGTGGGTTTTTTTCAGCTAGAGTGCCGAAACTAAAAAAGAGGGAGGAAAAAAAATAAGTTAGAGTCAAACCAAATGGAACTTCGTTTTTTGTTTTTCTTGCCAAAATGGAAATCTGAAAACATTTATTTAGTGTAAAATGCAAACATACATTCCATTTCATCCAAAACAAAAATGTTCATTTAAAAGCATGAAGAGGAAAAGTAGAGGAAATAAAGGGCTGGGATTTGCCAGGTTTTCAGAGGTGGCAGTGCTTTTTACCTAGCAGCTGGTATGGAGAATGCTATATATATATACATGAATATTATTTGAAAAGTGACCCCCTGGCTCATTATGTGCCCTTAGCACAGGGACAGAGAGCACAGGCTTTTACAGGGGCAAAAGGCTCTTCCCTATGATATATTTGTGCCCAGAGTAGGCAGAAGGTAGGTTTCCTCCCACACCTGATGTGGACCTCCACATCCTGGAATCGCTCCTGCTTCACCTGGCTGACAACTCTGTGTGAGTCTCTCGCTTTTTATCTTGGAGAATGTGTGGAGCAGGTTGTTGAATGCAGCTCCCTCAGCCACCTGGCTAAAAAGCCTTTTTCTCCATAGCTTGCTCTTGCCCTTTGACACAGTGATTATTTAAGCACCTTGTAATACTTCAGCTTCTTAATAACACAGAACAGCTCTCCTGAGAAGAATTTAGAGCCACTTCCCTGAATATCCTGTAGAGAGATGGTGAGAGCACAGGTGTACATAGCAGACCAAGGTCTCTCAACTCTGTCCTGGGGAGGGTGATTTCTCAAGTGTGTTGTGACCTGCTCACATATTCGATGTACGTGCAATGAAATGAGCTGAATGAGACTTAGTTTGCAGGTACATAGCATCTGCACTGTCAGTCCAACATAACCTGGGATGTACACCAATATTTCTTCCCTGGAGTAACAGGCAGGAATATGTGAGCCCTAGGGAGAGCAAGAGTGCACAGACTGCAGTCCAGTCCTTGAGTAAGGGCCTAATTTGGTCCTTACTGAACCTGGTGCAATCACAGAGTAATTCAGTTTGGAAGTGACCTCTGGAGGTCTCTAGTCTGACCTCTTGCTCGAAGCAGAGACAACTTTGAGCTCAGCCCAGGCTGCTCAGAGAATTACACAGTTGGATTTTGCAAACCCCCAGGAATGGAGACTGCACAGTTGGCCACTCTTGGCCACTCCCAGTGGGTGCTGCTCTCATGGGGAAGGAGTTCACTTGGAAGTTTATGACCCTCTGAGCCTACAGTTTTTTGGTCAACTAGTTGTCCATGATTTCTAGCTGTTGGATTTTAACTTGGATAGAAGTGTACTGTGGGAGACAGTGCTTAAATTTTTGCTAAAGTTAAGGCAAATGGCAACAACTCCTCTGTACTTTTCCACAGGTCCAGTCATTTTATCATAAGAAACAATTGTGTTGGCCAGACGTGTTTTACTCACTGAAGATTCTTTATTCAACAAGGCAAAAGGCAGCAAAAACAGAGCAAAATAAGCTACACAAAGAGGAGGTGTCTTGTCCTAGACCACACAAAAGGTCAGTTGTGCAACCAAGAACAAAACTCCAGTCTTCTTAATCTCAGTCCAGTCCTTGACCTAAATTATGTGTCTCTATTTTTTAATTGAAAGTTAACTTTTAGTAAAATATTTCATAGTTGGAAGAAAAAACCCAAAACATGGACCACATGGCAGATCCCCAGAGAACAGTAATGGCCAATAGAACGTATTTTGAGAACTGTTATGTTAGACTAAATTCAGCTATGAATTGATGAGCAATTCTCTTTAGAAATAAATGGCCAACAAAATTCAGCTTTTAGACCACAAATGGCTTAGGAGCTTTGAAAATTGCGCTCAGGTTAGGGTAACAATAAGGAATAGAAGGATCCATTTTTGTGGTAGTAGGAGGAATGAAGTGTGTGTCATGTGTAAGTGCCTACACATATCTGACAGAGAACTTGATATGTGCAAGTAAATATTAACTTTAATTTGTAAAAGTTCAATCTCGTGATCTTTGCTAGTGAGGCAAGAGGCTGGTAGATCAGAGAGACAAAAGAGGGAATATTCTTAATGCGCTGGAGTGCCAGACCATCTGGAGTTGTTGCCCACAAGCCGAACCACATTTTCAATAGAACTCTTTTACCCCAACAGGTTTCTTGTGAGACTTGTTACCTTACTTGTGAGCAAACTTTGCACTGTTTTCTTAGTTCTTTTGAAAACCTGGCAACTTTTTTTTTGGTTGATTTGCAGACAAGTTCTCTCAAAAATCCATCCTAAAGGAGACAGGTGAAAACTATGACTCCTGGTTAATATCCTGAGGATGTGATGTATTTTAAGAAATGCAACTTACATTGGAGAGTAACGCTGCTTTCCTAAAGAACAGGATAGAAACAGTCCTCCCCTAGTGGGTCTGAGCTCCTGTTGGAATGAAGCTTTTAGGGAGGAATTTCAGAGCTTTTGAGTTTTCAAGCATGAGCTGTAACGACTGGCTCATTTAACCTCTGGGCTCATTCTGAAACCACAGCCTAGGAGTCAGAGGAATTGCAGTTGGACTTTTTAAGTGAGCTGTACCACTTAAATGATGGATGTACTGAAGTCCATGAAGAATTTCTATTCAATTTAGTATGTTAAGAATTCATCCCTACCATCTGTCTTTTAAACCTCTCTCTTTTTTTTTTTTTTTTCACAGTTCACAGGTAGCTCAGAAAATAACTGCATATTGTGTCAGATGAGTGGGGTCAAGTTTTTGTCCTATTATTCAGTGATCATAGGAGCATCCACAATGTACAAAAATAACCAGAAACTCTTATAAAAACAGCCTCCCTATACCATGGGCTGGTAGGAACATGTGCCTCAGACCATGATGTGCCAAATAGTTTCCCAAACTTTTGAAAACTAAGCCCTGCTGCATTAAGAAAAAAAGAATTTTGCTTCTCCTGCTAAGTTACCACATGTTGTTAAATACACACCCATTGTAAAGTATTCATCTTCTGTGACCCATTGTTAGCTCTTCATGCCCCACAAGGGGATATGTCTCAGACTTTAGGAAACAATGATCTGTTGTGACTCATCTTCTTAAACCTTTTATTCATTATTTTCCATCATACAGTTAACCAGTTGCTATATATTTTTACTTGGCATTAAACATAATTGAATAAATAGTAATTTATGATGGGTTAACCCATCAAAACTTCAGTGGTTTGAGTGGCTTTCAGCAGGCATCTGAAACCTACTTACTGCTATAAGAAAGACTGGAAAATGGGATCTGCAGATTTTGTGTATAAAACTAGAACAGTCCCGATTGCAGCAGGAATGGAAACTTGAAAAAGGGTTTGCTAATTCCTCCCACCCACACAGAAATGCAAGTTTCTACATCTTTCTTTCTTACCTTCTTTTTCTTAAGAGTGAGGCAGAGGGTGAATATATGGAAAAAGAAGGTAAGAAAATCTGGAGAGGGGGAAAATTGGAAATAGAAGTACAAAAATACCACAAAAAAGGTTTTGGTATTTCAAATCTGGCCTAACCAAGAAGAATGAGAAATGTCAGGCATCAGTCTGTTCATGCAAAATTTCCCACTCAGTCTGAAGAGGAAGAATCTTTGCAAGTTTAAAGAGCACTGGAACATGTCCTGTCCTATCTCACTGTTTGTGATATTGCTTGCAGAAGGTAGAGGTCAATCCAGAACTTGGTCCACTTTCTTGATGGTAAATCAAAGCTTTTTATGACAAAAAAAAAAAAAAAAAAGTGTGGAGTGGGTTTCACACCATCCATGCAAACTTTTGGTAAAACACATGAGGGACTAGCTAAATGATGAGCCTTTTAGCAATAGCATTTTTACTGTGTGAAACAGCATTTTGGACCAAAGTCTATATCCTCCTGTAAAATGGTTCTAATTCCACTATTCATCAATTCTGGCTTTAAACTTAGTATTTTTTTCTGTTTTCTGTCATGTCTTAAGACTAACAGGGTCAGAGATCAAACCCACACAGTGCAGTTGTGCAGGAAGTTACTGTGTTTCCTGCAAGCAGATTCACAGGACAGTTTAGATTGGTAGGGAAGTCTACAGTCCACCCTGCTCAAAGCACTTCTGTTTAGAGCAGGTTGCTCCAGGCTGTGCCCAAACAGAGTTTTTAATGCTTCAGAAGATGGAGATCCCCCAGTCTTTCTGATCAGTTGCCCCAGTGGTTAATCACCTTCATCTTGAATAAGTTCTTCCTTGTATCTGACTGAAATTTCCTGTGTCTTAATCTGTGTCCAGTAAGTATTCCACAGCTGGGAAAAAGTCTGGATAATTTTTTTTAACGGCTGGAATGGTGAAAATGGCAAAATCTTTTCAATCAGCAGCAAAACTTCTGTTGCACTCAGGAAGGTTGTACTCATTTTGTTCAGTCACAGTTGTGGCAAAAACATTTTTTTTTTCTTTTTGCTTTCTGCTTTTCAATTGTGTAATTTCTGAAGCATTAAAGTAGCTACAAAACATGTGCTGGATTCGCACTTTGTATTTTGACCCTTTTTCAGCACCAGTGCATGTATGAACATGAGTGGAGAAAATCAGAAAGGAGATGGTGCGGAGTTCAACGTCCCTAGCAAATGTGAGCTGCTAAGTGTCTAGAAAGAAGAATTTTTGTTATGAAGTCTCTGGGAGAGAATGAATGTGTCTCTCCCTGTTGCCATTATTAGAGGTACCACCCCTTAACTGTCACCACTTCTGGAGCAACTCTCTTTTCATTATCATAAATGCACTAACCATCCAGAAATGGTTCCATGCACCAGACAGGAGTCCCTAAATAACAGTTTGTGTTGTGGAAAATTGCTAAGAAAAATCTAATTTGGTCAGATTGCTATTTTATCTGTCAAAGAAATTAAATATGGAAAAACTTGTCAGATCATAGAGCCATTCCCGTTAGTAGTGGATACAATCCCCAGCAGAGAATGGCTCTGATTTTCGGACAAAAATGCCTTTACAGGGATGAGCATTGTAGGGTTCTCTTCTCTTGCAAAGCCCAGGAGCCTCATGGGCTTGTAGGAGAAGAGAGCTCTGAGGTGGGAGGAGTGGAGAGGAGATTGGCAGCCACCAGGAAGCCTTTCCACACTTCAGTGAGGAGTGTGCAAATAATGCTGCATCTTTCCCCAAGTGCTCCAGCAATCCCCTCAAGCAAGGCAAGACAGTAAATCTTGTCTTTGCACTGTAGCCCATTTAATTTTAATTTTCATTGTTTTCCCATGCTTATCCAGATTTTACTGAGTCTTTGCTCAGTTTAAATCCTTTTTACTTTTTTTTTTTTTTTTAAAACCTTCCACTGTGCAGCTGTCGGCTCACTCCTAAAGCTCCTCGCAACAAACCCGCCCCCTCTTTGCCTGGTCCCAGTCTCATAAACAAAGAAAGACAGGGGAAGCAGACTTGTTGCTAAACCCACTCTCCTGTTGCAGAGGTCTGATGTCTGAGGTGTTAATCTTCATGTTCTTTTGATCTGAGTAAGGATAATAGGTTGTTTTTCAATATTGTTTCTGGTTCATTAATATGTATGTTGTCTGCTCCTTTTTTTTTTTTTTTTTTTTTTTTTTTTTTTTTTTTTTTTTTTTTTTTTTTTTTTTTTTTTTTTTTTTTTTATCCCCCAGAAAACCCTTTGAAGATACCTTTGTAGCCTCTCTTCTGCTGCAGGCCTAACTTTGACTTTTCCGCTGTTCATTGTTTTCCTCTGTGTTTCATGTTCCCACTCCATTACAGCCACTTGGCTGCTGCAGCCTGGACTAAAGCACCATCCTTTTTTCTTTCCAAGGAGCAGACTAATGCAACAGCACCTTCTGCTGCAACCTCACTCTGGGTAGAAAACTCCTCCAGCCATGGCCAAGCAGCACAGAACAGGTCCTGGAAATAACAGTGAAATTTGGGGAGGTGTCACTTTCTCTCATCCCAGAAAAGAACTGAGGGCACTGTGCAGCAGTCGGGTCGACAGGGCCTCAGACCCAGGTGGCTGAGAAAGCTCTATTCCAGCATCCAAGGGGTTTTTCATAGGCTTCATCCTACCTGTTGCACCCTGAACCACTGTGTATCATCTCTTGCATGCACAGGGGACTCCAAACAGTGTGCGAGGTACTCCGTAGTCCCTCTCCTACATGGTGCAGTTCCTTCAGGACCTGCTCAGTGTAGTGGTGCCAAGGCACTCCCTGGTTTCAGCATGTGGTCCTGGCAGACTGGACTAGGAGACCATCACTGGTAGGCAATGGTGGCTTCTAGGCATCCATGTCTCTCCCAGAATTGTTAATATTGGATGAACCACCCTTCACTAATTGGGCTAAAGTATGATTGGTGTTGTTCCCAGGCACATTTAAATGGTTGTCATACTGTACCCCATGAAAAGATGAGACAATCACTATCTAGTTTTAAAGGCTGCTTGTGATGAAAGAGCATTAGATCACTTGATTGCTGTTTTACTTTGGAATACATCCTCCTACTCACCACCCTGTGGGCATCTATACTCTCTTTTGTTGAAGTTGTTTCTGTTCACATGATTTCATGTGCTTTGGGGCATTCCAGTGTGCCTGCTGTTCTTTTTTTCCCCTCTGTCTTCTCTTCCTCCCTACCTCTCTATATTTTTGTGGTATATTTGGCAAAGCTGTGGGTTACACCCATGTTTCATCTTGTGGTTTTTGTTATTTATTCACCAACTGAGCTCAGAGGAGGATTTGTTTTTTCAGTAAAATCTGGGGACTTTTTGTTTTTTTGTCTTTTAATAATTTTATAGTTTTGTTGACTAAAGCACAAGAAAATTGAACGACTTGTCCATGGTCACGCAGTGAGTCATTGCTTCTGTCAAAATAAGAATCTGCCTAGAGCTGCCATAGCTTGCATCTCCTCATTCCAACCATTAGAGAAACTCAGCCCTTCTGTGAATTTGTCACAGATCTAAATGAAAGCCATTTTTTTGCATCACCTGTTTCTATGGCATCAGATAAATTTCACAGCATATCTATCGACCACACCATGTGATAGACAATAGCAATATTGTGCTCTGAGATAAAGCAGATGTTAGTCCCTGGCCTTCAGTGACTGAATTAATAAAGACCTGCAAATCTTGACTCTCTAGATCCAGGTATGTTCCAGTCCTGGATTCACTTGAGAGAAAAGCCTGGAACAAAAAAAAAAAAAAAAAAAAAAAAAAAAAAAAAAAAAGGGCTCTGAGGGTCCCCAAGTTTTGTTTAAGGGTTTCAAAGTTTTGCATTTATTGTAAATTGTGGCATCTCGTCCCAGTCTGAGAACAGAGTTCCCCCACATGGTGTGAGCCAGAGCTGCTCCCTCCACTTAGACCCATGGATTAGGTTTTGGAGAGCTGAGCCCTGAAGGGAGGGGGAGCTCACTAGTGATCACTGCTTTGGTGCTTCTCATAACAACAGATAAAAGAGCAGCATTGCCTGCAGAGACAGAAGAAACTCTGTAGAAATAGAATCTATGAGCTTATGGTTTTAGAAAATAAACAAGGAAGACAAGGTGGGAAACATACACAGTTTTCCCACTACTCCATCTCATTTCTGGCTGGGAATTCAGTCACAGAAATATTAATGCTGTATTCAGGCATAGAAGGCTATTCAACAAGAGGCTTTTTTTTTTTTTTTTTTTTTGGACAAGTGTCTTTTCACTGGCCTCAAGACAATCTGTCTCTATTCAGAGTCCTGCAGCAATTTTCCAGTGATGGTGCTACTTTTGGTACAACCTGACAGTATATTTGTCTTTCTCTGACCCTCAAGGGTCCACAAACCACAGCTTGATGTTGCCTGCTTCAGAGGGGCTGGACCCGAGGGAGAACAGCCTCCACTCAGCCTGGTCTCTTGCTGCTGCTTCCTAAGGCTGCTGAGGATATCTGAATCAGAGCTAAGAGTTGAACCCACCGCCTCTGACTACCATTTCCAAGTGTAAACCCTAAAATACTTAACAACATTTAACAATGAAAGCCAAAAAGAAAAAAACAAAACAACAACAACCTACCCAAAAAGCAAGCGGAGAAGAGTACCAGTGTACCTCAGCCTTTTTTACAGGCTAAAAAACTTTCAAAGTCTCCTCCAGTAGTCAAAGTCACATCTCTTGGTAGAGCAGAATGACAGAAAGGCAAGACAAGGGAATTAGAATGTGGCAGGACATAGAATAGAATTATCATGGGCCAAATGAAAGACTAATTTAAGTCTTCTTTATAGACTGTGGGTAACATTCAAATTTCACTTCATCTTCTTTAAGCCTTTTACTCACTAGTTCTTTGAAAGGAAGACTAATTAAGAAAAGGATCCACTTGGCAACTTATTAGTTTTAAAATCTTTCTTCTTTACAGCTTTGGTCACTACTGTTTCCATAGTCTTTCGGAAAATTTTCCTCAGTTTATTGAAGAGACTTCAGTTGCCTCAAACCTTTTAATTTCAGCTCATTTAAATATATCAGCCAGTTTCAAGACTTGATAAAGATGAATGCAATAATCTTAGAGGCCTTGTAGATGCTAGGAAAAGAGCTTTTATTTTGACAAGACAGTGGAGCCAAATTAAAATTATATCTGGTAACCCTCTGAAAATACGAATGTGGGAATTTCTGATTGTAATTAATTTTGTATGGGGATTATAATCACTTAAATTTACATACAACAAAGATTGCTAAAGAACTGATGCAACAGAGTTTGTATGTGAGTGCATATATGCGTGTAATATGTAATGCAGTAATATAATGTGGCAGTCTACGTTTTATCATTAGGGTTGGTACTGAGTTTTCATTGTCCCTGTCCACCCTCCAGTACTACAAAGGAGATTAATTATTAATCACATGGTGTGCTTTTTGGGGTGTCCTGTCCAGGGCCAGGAGTTGGACTTTGATGATCCTTGTGGGTCCCTTCCAACTTAGAATATTCTGTGATTTTGTGAATACTGTGAACTAAATCAATAGGCAATCTAAGCCTGACGTGCACTCTTCCCATTGAATATGAGGTTGCATGGTATGGCGGATCAAAAATTACCATATTCCTTGAGATAATACCTGAAGTTGGCTTTTCAACACTAATCTCAAACTACTTTGCAAGGCAGGTCATTAGTATTTTACCAAAGGGGAAACTGCAACAGAAAGGTAGAAACAGAACCTGTGACCTCTGGAGCTTGCCATTCATACCTACCTGGGAAGCCACGTTGCCTCCTGACACAAGATTTCCTCAAGCAAAACCAGAAGTCTGGTGGCTGTTCCTGCACTCTCAACCACCCGAGAAGGAGGAAAAAGCAGCAAAGAGAATCAGCATGGGGACTCTGTAGAGGACTTTGCTCTGTCGAGGACAGAGGTCCCCATCACCAAACTTCATTAACTGAGGTGTAAAGTACTTCATTAACTGAGGTTTCAGGTCCAAATCCAATTTCAGTACACTTTGGTTTTTGAAATCAAGATAATTTTGAGAAGCAGACAATGAAATAGTGTTTCTAAAAAGAGGAAGTGCCAGACATAGTAGATATTTGATGGAGAACTAGAATTTCTTTTTAATACTGTTTTTATTTTAAAGAAATAATGTCTACAGCAGTTTGGTTATGACAAAACAGAGTGATAGTGGTCTTACGTTTTGGTTTCTTTTAGGAAAAAAAGAGAGTTTCTCAAGAAAAATATCCTCTTTTTTGGATGACATCTGGTCAGAATTCACAATATAAAGTAATAATTAGGAAGACTTGCCCCACTGGAAACCATAATAAGATCAGGAAATCTCACCACTCTTGATGGGGGGAAAATATGTCCCTTGACAAGCCCAAAGAGGATCATAAAGGGACTCAGAGTCTGACTTGGTGTTTATTTTTTTTGCCTCTTATGTGTTTCAAGTGGGTGATGATGCAGTCTCAGCTTGTTAAGGATAAAGCCTTGCAGAAGAAGAAGGGTTATTTGGGACCTAAAGAGCATCCTTAGGCTAAATTGCCATTCACTAGCTTTTACAAAATTTGGTAAGCACGTGGTATAATTATTACAGAACATTAGTGGTTCTACCCAGCAACTAGAGAAGAGAGGACTGAAAACCAGGAGATTATTGCTATGTTCCTTACTGTGCTAATTAGCTCTGTGACTGTGGGTCAAATGAATTCTTTCCCATGCCTGAAGTTCTGTAAGCCCGATTCTCTTGACATACATAACAAACTGTTTCTGCAGTAAAACCAGTAAAGTTACTTCTTATGTGAGTGTGTGTGCATTTCAGAGCTCTGCTGGTGCTGGGGCTGAGGGCATTGGCCCACCTTTACAGACACTCTTTTAGGTCCATGAATGCAAGGTGAATTACCTTTTCAGAGAAACACAAAGCAGGACAAAGTGTTAGGATTCTTTTCCGTTTGCCACTTGTCTGCTCATCTGCTTTAGCCTAGGTTCACATTTTAGCAGCTTGGTTTGCAAATGAAATATGAAAACTTAGAGAGGGAGGTTGCTGGACCAGAGTGTGGAGCAGAGCTGACCTTGAATAAGACGTGCCAGCTCTGCAGAGAGCATGCGAATGTGTTACACTGTATAATATGCAGAAAGGTCTTGAGGTCTCTCCCCTCCCTTTAAACATCAAAGATGGGATAATGTGTTTTCATCCTTCGACATTAAACATTCTGTTACAGTCTTGGCAAAGGCGGAGAATTGTCTCCGGGATCCGTTGCCACGGGAGGTCACGGAGTCAAACAGTACGGCTGGATTTGAAAACGGAGAGGAATAATTTTGTGACCAGTAATAAAATGTGTAGCTACACATGCTAAAATAATGATAGGGCCATAACCTGAATGTGGAGAGAGTCAGGGAGGAATTCCCCTCTATGCCAATATGGAAGCACTGCACATGTAAACTGGTGGACTTGGGAATGAAGAGGTGGGGTCACCTTGTCTTGAGGTAGCAGATAAATCAGAATTGATGAATAAGACCAATTAGTTTCTGACAATATTTGTTTCAAAGTGTTAAAGTGCAAAATAAGTTAGGAAATCCTGGTAAAGATTTGTTATGCAGATGTGCCTGGGGACACAAATAATTTTTGTAAGAGCAGGAGAACATTTCAGGGGCTGGACTGAAGGTTGGATTGGTTTTTTGTGGATCTATAACAACTTTGAAATGCTTGCTGTTGTTTCTGGATGTTTGCTAGAAATTGGGAGGTGGAAGTGAACTCTTGGCTTGACAACTTTCATGAAAGAGTTTGTCTGACTTACATCATAACCAAGGAGGAGAAGCATGGAAAGTTGATTTTTCATTAGGGAATCAAGAAGGGAGAGATATATAGTGAAACAGAAATGTGGGACAGGTTCTCTAGGAAAAAGGAGCATCAGCAAAAACATTTGCTGCTCTGTTCTGTAGAGCTGTGTAGTTGCACACTAAACAAGCAGAGATGGCTCCACCAGACTTTTTGCTGAGCATGGCCAGGAGAGCGAATTGCTGCTTGAGGCAGGGTGGTGGCTGTGAGAGTGGATAGTGCTGATCTCCTGTTCCAAACCACATCCCAAATGAAGCTTTTCTATTGTTATCCTTCCAGATCTGTTGGCAGCAACTCTAACTGCTTCATGCCCTGACATAATAGTGATCACATCTCCTTGTGCTCCAGTCTCTTTTCCTCCTGTCCAGTGGGATTCAGTACAAGATATTTTATCAATGCGATAGTGTTACCATACATTTTTAGACCTTAATTTCTTGGAGGGCTGCCTCCAAGAGCTGTAACATTCTGTAATTGTTCGGCACACCTGTTTCCAAATACCTCAGTGTGAAACTATTTGTTTTTTCCTGTGAGAAGACTATAGTACAAGTTCTGTTAAGTCTTTGACACCTAGCCAAAAACTACACCATTCATTTAAACTCGACCATTAAAGGCTCTATTCACACACATACAAAAAGGGATATTTCACACTTTTTCAGTAGAATTTTAAATGGAAATGAGAGTGCATGAAAATATCACCCAGTCCAGCATTTACTATAGGTATCTATGGGATGATGTGTTGAAAATGAATGCACTGAAGATGGAAATAAATGAATATTTCATTCTGTATAACTTTAAAAAAATTGGCAACATAAATTATGAGGACTCTCTACTCAGGGAGAACAAAGGAGAATAAAATACCTTTTGATGACAACTTTGGTGACAACTAGTGGCTTATGGTCTGGGGAAAATCACACAGTATTACCTCCCCATCGTAACATATGTCCTGATGTACAGGTTATAGAGAAGCACTAACATTGTCACTAAGTACAAGGCTGGCTGTGTATATGATAGAATCTTCCCTTTACACATCAGGGTTGCCTCAGAAAAGTTCAATGACAAGTGAAATTATCCTTATGCATATTGGGAAGTTTTTAGATCCTCCCATGCAAAAGATTTCACTTAAACATAAGGTGGCTATTAGTAGTAGCGATACCCATAGTTTTCCAGCCTTTTCAATATTCAATCACGCTGTTTCATTTTGCCACCTCCTAATATAACAGAGAAAAAACTGTATCTGAGAGGATTACAATTACAGTTTCCCCAATGTTGGACATGCCGATGGCTCTAGGGCACAAAAGGGGTTAAATACCTGCCTATGTTTCCTCTTTTAGTATGAAAAAAAAAAAAAAAGTGAGTTAATTGGCTACCAGCATTGCTTAATTGCAGGAGTTGTTAGTGCAGCAGAAGCTAAAGCAGGTTGCATTTGAAATGTGCTTGTTAAATACATGCATTTCTTCTGGCTGAGAGGATGACTATGTGTATATGATGCATATTTATACGTGCCCTGAAGCTTGTCCTCTTCCATCGGGGAGGTGTCTTGTAAGCCATCTTAAACCCAGTTACTTCACCCTGGGGGAAGTAGTTTTTCTTCCATGTTCAGTAAACATATTGATATTTCAGTCACTTCTTGAAGACATCAAAGGTAAAAGGAATGAGGGGGCTGCAGATCTTCTGTCTTCTTAGAGCATAGACACTCTCCTGTTAGGTGCATAAAGAGCACAGTATATATAACTTTACCTGAAGAAACCCTTCTTTCAGATTGAGAACAGGAAAAAAAAGGGAGAAAGAAAGAAAGAGAGAATGAGAGAAAGGAGGAAAGAGAGAGGGGAGGAGAGAGAGAAAGAAAGAGAAAGAAAGAAAGAAGGAAAGAAAGAAAAAAAGAAAGAGAAAGAGGAAAAAAGAAAGAGGAAAAAAAGAAAAGAAAGAGAGAGAGAAAGAGAGAGAGAAAGAAAGAAAGGAAAGAAAGGAAAGAAAGAAAGAAAGAAAGAAAGAAAGAAAGAAAGAAAGAAAGAAAGAAAGAAAGAAAGAAAGAAAGAAAGAAAGAAAGAAAGAAAGAAAGAAAGAAAGAAAGAAAGAAAGAAAGAAGAAAGAGTACAAACCTCTTTACACAAAACAAAAGGAGTCACAATCTAACAGCTACATACTCCTGCATAAAGAGAATCAGCTCAGGTTATGATCCAGATATGGAATTGAATAGTTCACCCTGATTTGGGCACTATAATGCACAAATTTTCAGAATGATCTTAATAAATATGTGCCTGGTAGAAAATTTTCATTCTCAGGTATTTTCATTCTCAGGAGTCAGCACAGACTCAAGTATTGTAGCATAACCTCTCAAGATTATGGCCGCACCACAAAATTTCAGCTCATACTTTGTGCATCTTGAAAAGTAGTGTAGTTGGTTTGGTTTGCAAAGAAAACCGCACGGAATTTGAATTGAGTACAACCAGTGTGGAGTTGGGCTTTAAGAGAGATTAGAAGGTATTTTGCATTTCTATCCGTGAGGTTTTAACTCAGATGATCAGTACTTTAAAAATATCTTCATTGATAACAAGGTCATATCTTTTATAAGAAATTAGAGGGATGATCACAGACTTGCATAACATATTGCGCCTGGAGTTATTTTATGATACAAGATGCTGGGGGAAGGGCAGATTTGAGACATCGTGCAATTATTTTCTTGACTAACCAAGAAGGAGTCAAGTTACATGGAAAATGTACAAGGGAACCAAATTCAGAGGACTCAGGTCAATGTTTCCGAGCAAGCCCAGCAGTACTAACCCACTGCACGACCTGTCTTGAATGGGTGCATTGCACATGACCACGCGATGCAGCTTATTTTCCAGAACTAATTCTTCCTTTTTTCAATTTTTGCACCCAGGAGAGATTTAGATACTGATAGAATGTGCCAACTTATTAGGCCCAGTGCACATATTTACCCTGTTCTGCCATATTTTTTAACTCATCCTAGAATATTTTGAGGTTAGAAAATACAAACTTATATGAAATAGAATGCATTTCAAATACAAATTCCCTCCAAATAACATGCTTTTCACAGCAGGGTTTTTAAGGAACAGTCCTTCTCAAAAAATTCTCCAGTAGGATGGAAGCCATTTAGCTGTGATTAAAGCCAGATTTCATTCTGTAAAAGGTCCTGTGTCTGCCTCTATACAAAACCAGTGAGAAAATTAAGAGGAAAGCAAGAGCCTCTTAGACTCATCATGGCTCCAAATCCCAAAAGGTGCTGGAGATATTTCCTGATCCTTCTTATACCTTTGTTTTCTAAATAAATGCAAAATTACAACTGGAAACAATGCATTTTTATTAACAAGCAAACAGAACTTTAGACCATTTATTTGGGGAAAAAAAAAAAAGAGAGAATAAGAAAAGAAAAAAGTAAGACTCTTGAAAAGTTTTGGCATGAAGGTGATGAAAGCTGAAGTCATTTGTTTAGCCCCAGAACAGGTATGGTGCTGCTCCAAGAACGTACCTCACTTCTGAGCTGGAAGGACCACCTGTAGGGATGAAAAGGCACCTCAGGACCCAGGTTCGTTCAGGCCTTGGCTTCCCCACTGAGAGTTCCCATATGGGTGCCAGTGAGTGCCAGTCAAGCTAGTGGTTTTTATGATGTGGACAGGCATCCAGCAGGGACTTGACTGAGTTAATATTGTTTTAATAAAATTCTTCTGGTGTATAAAACTCTACTAAAAATCACACAGTGCTATGGAATCAGCACTTTGAGTCTTCATGTGTCTGTGGAGAAACTAATGTTAGCACAATAGGAAAAAAAGCTGCAGTCTGCTGAAAATCCACACAGCCTGGGATGAAATTTTTAGCTCTATACCTTTATCAGATAAAACTTATGTAAATGCAATCTACTTTTACACTGAAACAGAGAATTTCCTATGTGAGAAAGGTCATCATTAGGCATGCTAATGTCATCCTATCATTAGCAGATGGCAACACTCTGCGAGGCAGTAGAAGACAAGAGAAAAAGATGAAACAATAGAGCAATTGAGAAGAAGAGGTTGTCCCCAAATCCTAAAACAATCAACTTGTGCCCTAAAGTATGGGCATTTCTTGACTTCCATAAAAAATGAAAGCTGGTTATCCAACAACGCCTTCCTCCCCTGTAATACACAATTCAAAACCAATCCAGCAGTCTACTCAATTATATTAGCTTCAGGTGATCATAAATAATGATACTCAGCATTTTTGAGCTTCAACTTATTTAAAAACAATGATTTCTTCATCCCAATTTGTAATGTGTATTGTTATATCCAACAGGGAAACTGAGGCATAACAGTTGTTACTCCTGAGGGAAAAAACACATGGAGTAGAGTCAGAATTTAATGCTAATCCTTCTTCCCTAATTCTCTCTGAAAAGCAGCAATTAAAGCAACACAACAAGATTTGAGCATTTTACTGCGATGACACTGAATTGATTTAAATTCCATTGTTCCAACTGGATGCCTGTACGACTTCAGTCAGATCACCAAATTTAGCCCTGCTGTGAGCTTGTGCAACTCCCACATAAGTCACTGGGAGTTATGGCTGGGTTATACCAGGCCTAGACTTGGCACTGAGCAAACATCCCTCATGATAATGAAGCGAACTGATTTCAAGTGAATGCTAAAAATTCCTGGCAAAGTAACGTTTCTCTCCTCCTGCCAAGCGTCATCAACATTATTTTTTTGGGCGGATTCAAATCCCTGAGAGCAGAGTTTTCCATTACATGTTCCTAATTGTTAAAAATTGGGCCTGCTATAGTACTTGAGAACTAGTCTGTTTAGTTGTACTTGTTACCATAACACCAGGGTGAAATACTGCTTTTCTCTCAGCTGGTTAAGCCGCAGAATACAGTAGCAGCCGTCCTAGCAATGTCAAGGCATTAGACGGAGGCAAAGCAATCCACAGTCAACAGAATGAATGGAACAATTCACACTGTTGTACATAGATATAGAGGTTAAACCCAAACACATGAAAAAGTGATGCTGGAAGCACTTGGGAACAGCTGGGCCAGATGAATAACTCAATTGGATGCCATGAGGAACAAATTAAACAACTGACTGGAGACCAGGCTGCCCCTGTGACAGACACTTTAATCAGGAAGTCAAAAGCTGATTGACAAGATGAAAAGCTGGATGACATGAAAAATGGAAACAGAAGGAACAACACAAGAAAAGGGCACCCTGGGTCAGCATGCTGACAAAAATAATCAAGTACGACAGGCCATAATCCAATCTTCGAATGTTTGGCATAGTGCTAGTTATGAAAGTCTGCAGCCAAGAGGAAAGAAAACTATTATTAAGTGAAGGAAATTATCTGCCTCTCTAGAACTCAGTACTATGTGTTCATCAGAGATTCTCTTTCTACCCACAATACATTATAGATATATACTAGAAATAGCTTATGTTGAATAATATGAAATAAAATTAAAATAAACCATTTACATAGAAATAAAGTACTTTTGCAGCAATGTTAGAGTAAGTCACTGCTTTTTCAAAAACCTACAGCTAAACAGGTGTTGACACTGAGTAGGTGTGAAAAGTGAAGTCTATCACAGTATATGGGCTTTTTTTTTTTTTTTTTTTTTCTGCAGCTGAATGTAAAGCTATTGCTTTCAAGCTTTCTGCAGGAACCTTTTCTGCCTAAATTTTAAGACTGGCTGTGTCGGGTGCTATATCTGCAAAATACTTGGAAATTTGAAATTCCCCATTTGTGCACATTTTAGGAGGTGCTTTGCACATGTGGTTCAGTCAAATGCCTTCACAAGACCAGGAGGCTTCAGTGTGATAACTGGTGGTAAAATGCAGCCTTTCCAGACCCAGAAGAGTGTCCTGAATTTAGTACCTGAAATTCATAATTTGATACCTCAAAACATAGCTTATTTTTTCAGAAGTGCTGAAGAGATGGTTGCAAAGACTAATTCCAAGCTGCTGGTGCTTCTGGAAATCAGGTTACTTGGAAAGCTTGTTTTGCATCCAGTCCTCCCACCCCCAGCAGTGTAAGGTTTGTGTTAATTGCTTCAGGGGGTAAATGAGATCAAATTCTGCTGTAAATAGGGTAAATCCCAGTGATTTTACACAGGTGTGAGAGAAGAGTTTGATGAAAACTTCAGCACAACTTCTTCCAAATTCAGGATGGAGGGAAGTTTCATGAGGAAATATTGGATCTTGAGATCTGATGTTGAAAAAGGGGAACCAGAAGTAGGATTATGTGGCCTTGTACAGAGTTTCTGTACATCAGGTACTTATGTACATCATTCTATACAAAGGCTTGTGCATACTGGCAACTGAAGAAGCATTAACTGCAGTGGGACATGCCTTGCTAGGTCTCTTTTATTCTTATTTCAGCTTCTTGCCTTTTGTCCACAGGGGTGTAATATGTTGTCTCCTAATTGACCCAAAGACAGGTTTTGTGACTGAAGTGCAACATCCTTTTTTAAAGAACAATGTTAAAACAATACTCTGAGTGTAAGGCCTAATGTGGAGCACTTTCTGCTAAGAAGCTACCAGTAAAAAAACACCACCAAAAATTGGCAAAAGAGGAAAATTCTGAATTTGAGATTAACTAATATGTAGGACTTTTTCTCCTTCCTTCTCCCACTTTTCTTGCATATCTATTTGGGATTTTTTTTTAATGTGGCTTTTTGTGTTTCTGTCATTATCTTTACTTCTCTCTCTTCAGCACTGGTCTTCTGTTTCAGTGACAGCACAGACCCAGGGCCTGATTTCATCTGTTTGATGTTTGCTTTCCTAAACAATAGCAACAATTTCCAGAACAACAAATCTACTGATACTGAGCGGTGACCAGGTTGATGTTTACCACAAACAATGGTGTCAAACTTCGTGGAAGTCCCAAAACTGCTGTTGAACAAGGAAAATTGGTATATCAGGAGGTGTGGTAGGTTAAGTGTTTCTATTTTTTGCCTTTAGCTTTGTGTACTCTTGCCCTGGCATCTGCCTTTGTGATGTCTTTCTTTAAGGCTTTTTATTCTTGCTTTTCCTGTAATGTGTTGCAGAGACAGGACATGCTGTGCTCTCCTCTAGGAACTTTGTATTTGTTCTTCTCTTGCTTTGCTGCTCTCTCACTCAAAGATAAAGGTCATCCTGACAGGAAACATGGTATATGCTTGCTGCTGGTGTTGGTAGAACTTATGATAAATGAGCTTTGTTCTTGATTTAAATTCTGGTAGACAGATGTTTCTGTGTTAAAGAGTCTTGCTGTACTTGAGACAAGATTTTTTTCCTTTTTGCATGAAGAAATTAAAGACTGTTCATATATGGCCATAGTGTGGGAGAAGGGAATGGGAGATGTTGCCTTATACTAGCCCTAAATGAAGATGAGTTAAGTGAAAGAAGACTTTAGGAAGGCTCTTGAAAGCAGTGTTTGTTAGCCTGCAGCATATCCTCATGAGATAAACACAGCAGATCTTTCAACAAAACGTACATAAAATTATTTTGGTCCAGAGTCTGGTAAATTTTGTCTGTAATGAAAAATAATCATTTGGCTTGTCAGGGGGGCAGAGTATCGAACTCTCTTTTCAGAAGGTTTTAGGGTTATGAGTCTTGAAGCCTGAAGCAGCATAAAATTTGCATTAAAAAATAAAAAATGAAGCAGGGGGTGTGTATATATATGTGTATGTATATATGTGTGTATCTATGTATGCCTGAGAGGTAAGGAGGGAAGGTATTTGTAAAGTTTCTCAAGATTCAACCAGGATGCATTCACAAGAAGTAAAGGCTTCCAGTTATGATGAGTTCAGGTTAGGTCAGAGAGCTGTGTTTTTCCAGTTAAGAAGAACCATTTTGTATGGGTGCTACATTCTAGAATTTTTAGTTCATTAATAGAATTATTAGGTGAAAGTGAATAACTTCTTAATATAGGATATTTTAAAGTAGTTTCTAAAGGAGAGGAGGGTTTGGTTCACAGTATACTTATTAATACATCTTTCACATTGTGTTACAATTCTCTGCATGAAGGGAGGTAAGTCCAGGGACAATCCAGGCTCAGTCCAGAACTGAAATCTTTGCAGCATGGCCTGAGTGCAGGATCAGGACTGGAGAAGTGACCCAGAGCCAGGAGACAAACCAGTGCTGAAAGGACTCAGACTCTGTGCCCAGCTCACATTAGCACTGAGCCCGCGCCCAGCTGTGCTGCCAGAACCCTGCTGGTGTTCACACAATGAGCAGGTGAAAATGTGATGGCTGGGGAAGAGATGAGGTGTCAGAGCAGTGTAGCCCTGCATGTCTTTCCTCTGATTTACAGGTGTCAGGGACAGCATCACCAAGTCCAACTCAGCCAGTATGCAATGAAAAATGTTCTAGAGATCAATATTTGCTGAATGAAAAAAGGGTATTATCCTCTAAGCATGGAGATACTTTGATATTCTAGGATATTTTTTACATTTTGAAAAAATAAGCAATGTGGAGAAATGCATGTTAAGCAAAGGATGGAGATCTTTTTGCAATGGAGTTGTTAAGCTGAAGTTTTATGTAATAATTCTGAATTACAAAAGTTATCTCTGTGTATCTATCACTCTATCTATAGGTATTTATTAGCATTAGGCTGGTTTTCTAGCAGGAACCATGAGGGATGTAGGAAGACATATGTTTTCTCCCCACTAATAAAACCCAGACACCTATTTGTCAGATTGTATTCATTGCAGGGGTGATTCATAATTCTCACATAGCTTAGAAATGAAATAGAAAAGTGTTTGCTACCAAAGCTGAGGGAAGCACAAGCAGTCCATGTCATAGCTGCAGTTTTTTCAAGATCTCATTCTTTTCAAACTGCCTGCTTAAAGAGACCTGTCGCTCAGACTGAGTTTCCAGAGAGTGACCAATATTCAGTCCCTGCTTCTGGCTGTGGTTTTCTAGGCTAAATGCTCTGGTAGGAGCATCCCCTACTGCTTTCCTTCTGACAATAGGCACCCGGCTACCCTCTGGCCTGGTTGCATGTCGTGGTGCCCCACACCACCATCCCAGGCTCCCTTAATCAAAACAGAGCAGGAACAAGGAAACAAATCCTGCAGATTTTACAGGACATTTTACAGAGCATCACATACTCTGCTTTCAGTGGCACAAGAATCCTATTTGTGCTTATGCTTCACCACCTCTGTCCTGTGACACAACAAGGTATTCCTTAATCTGAAGCACTGCTGGAATGCCTTCCTTTTCTGTGGCAGTGAATTATATGCTGATAGAAGGACCTTGCCTTTAGTTTTGCATACTGGATTTGAAGGTCCAATTTTATTCTGTTAACTCTTATGCCCATGGCCTTTGTCCTGTGAGGTATTTATTGTAAAGCCACGCTCACTACTTGATACTTTGTTCTGCTCTTAGTAACTATCCACTGTCCAAAGGGCTCTACCCTAACGATATTCAGTTGTTCCTGGCTTACCCATGCATATGTGTCCATAGTAGGGCAAAGGCTGGGTGGTTTTTGGCCTGACAACCTCACAATATCAACCATGAATCATAAGCTACATGATTACAGATACCCCTCCCTAAAACATTGCAACCACTATGAAATAATTTCGAAACTCCTAGCAACATTATCACTTCAGTTTTCCTCTGAACTCGCCCATCTGCTTATTAGCTAGACACAGATCTGCCTAACTTGGGAAATCAAAGAAAAAGAAGGAAGTCTGGTTCAGAATTTAGGGCTCTGCTTGGCTTATTAGATTGGCCTTTAGCAGGTAGTTTTAGCTGGATGCAGAAAAGAGCTCAGGCAACATAACATCCAATCCTTATTAAACGTATTGACATCTACAGTACTGCATTAGGTTCCTAGGTGGCCTGTGAGGTACTGTCCATAGACCATGAGAGGAGAGTAGGTGTTTGAGGAGGGGAACTGCAAATGTCAGCTCCCAAAGCAAGGCTATCTAGCTGGTATGGCTGAGGAGGAGCCATGGCATGAAAACACCTTGACCCGGAGACACCCAACTCTAACCCTCAGGTTACAGCAGACTGCAGAGCCTGGAATCCTCCTATCAAAAATGTTTCTCGTGGGCTGTAATAATTAAATGTTAATTGTCCAGAGACAGTGAGAGAATAAGTGTGACTTCATAATCCAGTAATTATGACACCCCCTGAGAAGGAGGCTAGAGGAAGAAATCTGGGTCCCAGTCCCCACTTAAATGACTATTTAACATTTTCTTTATGTCCCCATGTGTATATGTAATATAAAGTGTGTTGATATAATACGGTATAATCTAATGATATAACATTAAATAGCCATTAGAGTGGGAAAAAAATCTTAGGTCTCCTCCCTTTGGGAATGCTCTGATCACAAGGCAATGGAATCGTGCTTATTCTCTCACTTGTATTCTCTCTGGCCCAATGAATGCTTCATTAATCCAAGCACACTGGATCCACTTCAAAAGAGTTTTGCAACAGCCCTTCTTGTGTATACAATATGGTCCCATGTTGAAAGAAATCACACTGGGAGATGTAGGTTCAAATCCTCCCAAACAGAGGGTAGAATTAAATCTGAACCTACTAAGCCCTGGTGGATACCCTTAATGGATGAGTTATGAGACAAAGTTTTCTTCTGGACTTTCCTTGAAGGTTGTGCAAGAAAGATCAATGTAAGAGGAGCGCTCTAAAATGCCATCCCAATTCACATCTCGATGTGCAGGGTGAGGAGGTGTCATTCAGATCTCGATCCCACAGCAGGCCTGGCTACTTGCTGCTGTGAGAACTTAAAGGCCCAGGGAAGTCTAAAGCAGACTTTCAAATGAGTAGCAGATTTGCTGGGAAAAACATAGGTACCTTGCATGCCCTTAAACTGCTTAAGGTCTGGTAGCCAACAGGAGATTTTGTGGACAGAGAGTTCATTATTCACAGAGGCAATGAGGCAAGATATAAGTAGCTAAACCCTAACAAAAATCTGCCATAGACAGACATTAATTTAGCAAACAACTGTGTGCTTTAACAGATTGCCATCATTCAAGAGCATGTTTGTTCTTCCTCTTTGCTGGTATTACTGCTCTCATTAGTTTCTGTGAGCCCTTCTTAACCTGGAATAGGCAAATTTCAGCTTACAGAGCTTTAAGAAGTGGTTTCAGATAGTAGGCTGAACTTAAATGCCATAGTAGGTGTTAACAACCAGTTAGGCAGTACTAAATTCTGTGTTTGGTGTGTTTGAGAGCTTCCAGGGTATGGTATTAAAACACATGTAAATCAGGAAGAAACTCTTTGTCTAAAACTTACAATGTCTCTAAGATCTTTGTTTGCAGAACAAGGTAATAGATCTTTCTGATTTCTTTTACATTTGATCATTGTTAGAATAAACCCACCAAGATTCTTATAGCAACAAGGGAGAAAATTTGGGGGACAAAAATGAATAACATAGTTCAAGCTGCTGTGGAAGGAGACATTTTTTATTGGGAATGGCTTTGTACTTTGCCAAGACTTGTGTTCTTTGTGTAGAAAAGGTACAACACAGGCAACAGTAGGACAAACTTTCCCCACCTAAGTTGCCACTGTGGTTCAAAGGTTTAGTCTAGGAGTCCCTCCTGAGGGGCTAAAAATAATTGAGTGTATTTCTGCTTCTACCACAGTGCCTGCTTGCTGCCAGCTGAGCTGCAGACAAGTATCTAGTGAGACCAGGAACAAGGGAGCTGCTTGTTTCCAGTGGCTCCCAAGAATCTCCGAATGACTGAGATTTTCAGTCACTTGAAACTACGAACAGTGAATGTGGACAAGTTTCCTGGCAGAGCTGTTCTGTAAGAGCTTCCCCTGCAAACCTGCTAGGGTGAAATAGGCTGACTTTCATTCCAAATAACAACTCTACCTGAAGAGCTAAATACAGCAGAAGAGATGAATATTCTCTCAGCTCTGTAAAGTCAAGCTCCTAAATGAAAAAAAAAAAAATCTCCCTCCTAGAATTTACTTTGATTAGACGCTTCAGCTCATTAAAATCAAGAAGCATGTGGCCATTGATTTCAATGAAGGATCTGGTGGTTTGCTTATATTAAGAATTAGCATCAGCAAAAATTCTGGCTGGTGCAGAATGGTTACAGGAAATGTTACTGACTGTAAAACAGAGTCCTGCATTATTTTAAGAATTTGCTGCGATTA
The DNA here is from genome assembly GCF_003031625.1 of Empidonax traillii. Classification (NCBI taxonomy): domain Eukaryota; kingdom Metazoa; phylum Chordata; class Aves; order Passeriformes; family Tyrannidae; genus Empidonax; species Empidonax traillii. The sequence continues at coordinate 1,006,283 of NW_020955218.1, read as the reverse complement.
TTTTATAGTCTTACAATCTTAACTGGTACTGGCTGAAACATATGGCTTGAGAGTGAGATAAGGAATATTCCAAAGGTGATAGGAATGCTGGCTTAATGCCCTGCCTAGATAAGTTGCCTTTGTTACTATTGCTGCAAATTCTCTATACAAAGGAGTGCCCCATTCGTGTTTTGCTTAAAATAGCTTACCGGAGAAACTAGTGTTTGTTCAGGTAAAAAACTTCAGAAATTATTTCTGCTTTTGGAAGACCAACTTGAGGTATTTTTCACCTGATTTTGAAAGTTTCTGAGACCTCATCAGTCCCTGCTATCGTATACAAGCAGTGAGTGCTGAGACTCTCAAGAGGTAATTGTTGCTTGAGCTCTTACCTCTGCATTTACCTCTCCTGAAAGCACAACATTTCAAATCTATTTTGTGAATGTAGCAACAAACTGAAAAATTAAAGAATTACTTAATAAAGTTAGGCCCAATTTCTGTATTGCTTTACTCTCCAAAGTGTTCTGAGCACACAAGGAAGATGAAGCTGCCTTTATCCTAGTTCTGAAAACAGATTTCTTAATTACCCATCGCAATGTATTCACCATTTAATTAGATCAGAGAAAAGTAACACTATGTAGCACAGGAGAATGAATATAAGATTTAAATTACAGAGGCAATGAGTGTGGGAAGGCAAAGGAAATGACCTGAAGTGGAATTTTGGCTGGGACAACTTAAGCTGACAGCCCTTTTCTTGAGAAAAAATACCACAGGACTTGTAATTACCATTGTTGGGAGGAGGGTGATGGGATAAAGTACTCATAATTTTGTGCCTGTTCCAAAACAAGGCAAATCCAGCCCTCTTAGTACTATGCTGGGGCAGTGGCTCAGTTCTGACTCAGGCATTAAGGCATCAGTCAGTGCTTGGGAGTGTATATGCCAGCCTGGCAGACCTACCTTGCTTCAAAATGTCAAGATATGTGTGTTACCATGCTCAAAAATTAGTTGCAGAAAGCCCCGAGTAGTGCAACACCCACTGGGAATACAACTTATGCACAAGATGTGGAACTCCAGCAAAGGAGCCTGGGCAGATGCTGTGGGTCGTTTTCCTCCTTGGTGACCACTGGACATTGCACCAATGATGCTTTTATGACATGAGAAATAGGTCAGGACTGGTAGACTGGACCAGTGAATGTTTTGCCACTTGTGTCAGGGCTGGAGAAGTGTTGCTGCTCTGGCTTCCAGAAGAAAACTTTGGCCATAGTTCTGGCCCAAGCAGAGGTTCCCACTTGTCAACACAATCTGTTCCTGTATGCCTGTGGGGGAATATTTATGAAAACAAGAGTTCAGCAGTTCTCCAGTTATAAGATGGCCTAAAAGTTACTTAAACAGTTCAAAAACCTTTCAGAGCTTCAACAGCTATACAAGACCTACTTATTTTTTTCCTCTTAACACAAATTTGGCAATTGATTTTTTCATCAGTTAGTATGGTCTCATATAGGCGTTCTTAAACATTTTCTTAGTGTGAACCCCCCTACCAGACAAAAATGTACAAGCCACTTCCTCCCACAGCAGTTGTTTACATGGAAAAGGAACATTAGGAAAGTATTTAAGGTATTTTTAGCTGCCTTTTAATACAGTTTAGAAGCTGGAAACAAGGAGCACTGTGGTCTCGCTATATGATGCTGGGAGCTGATGTATAGCCATGCAGCTGCAAGTAGGCGGAGATGGCCAAGATCCTTGGGCAAGTCTCATCTCCAGTAATTCACTAGCAAGGCGGTTTCCAAGTGGTGAGGCAGCTCAGCAGGGAGTGTGAGCACACTGGAGCGGGGGTGCAGGGCAGGACCCCGCTGCTGGGGTGAGCCTGGGGCTCGCCCACAGCTCCCAGAGGGAAACCAGTGTGCTGGCTCACCCTAATATCTCCAGAGGGTGTCACCGTGGTCTGGGTGGGTGCATTTGGTCTGGCTCAGCTCTGGAGCTGTCAGAGTAGACCACAGATCTGGCAGGAATGGAACGGAGGTGACAAGTACCCTGGGAAGGAGGGAAGAGGCGGTAGCAGTGGCATCATCAGAGCATATGAGAAAGGGCACAGGGCTGCAGCAAGCAAGCTATGCAGCTTTTTCCAAGTGGGGCCTAGCTACAGGTCACTCCTCTGCATGCAATTTGCATTGCAGAAGTTAGCTGTAGCAAAATAATGGGGATTTCTCAGTGATCCGAATATACCCACAGGGGAAGAAAGGTAGACAACAAGTCCTAAAATACTGAAACTTGTATATTTATCTGAATGCAATTATCCACCTCCACGTCTTCCCCAACACTTTATCCCCTCTATAGTAAAACAGTGGAAGATACTAGAAGGGAAAAAAGGCTCAACAGAAACTGAAAATGTGTATTACATTGGCAAACGTAATCATCCATGCTGCAACTGACTCCTAGGGCTCATAAAGTGACTCATAAGGTGGTTTTTCTAATTCTCCCCAGAGCAGCTGTGATATCCCTTTTGCAAGTCAGCAAGCTCTGGCTTCATTGTTTCACATCCCAGCACATTGTTGGAGGCGGTTAAAATGTTTAAGTTAGTTTTTGATGAGTTGGGAGGGAAGTGCATAGTGATGGTGGGGTAATCCCAATAGCTCTCCTAGCATGTTATTATTTTGTTTTGTTGTTGTTGCTGTTTAACTCCTATGAATTTTGAGACTAACTGTCAAAATGGGAGGAGGCTAAACTTGTCTTTTTTAATACATGACAATACTTATAGAACACTTAAGTGCATTTGTTTTCCTATTCTTCTCAAAGGCAGTACCTGTAGCAGCCAGGCTTTTCATCGACCCACATGAGACATTACTGAGAGGATTGTCATGGTGCTATTTAAACTTCCCAGCACGGTGCAAGGGATTTTGGTTCAAAGAAAGCTCACAAGAAATGTTACCATTAACTAAATCACTCGCACCCCTGGCGGTGACTCCGGAGGTACCACAGGGTGTCCTCACCAGGTTAACTTTCAAGCTCTGCCACGATGGCAGCATTTGGGGTGTAATGGGCTCAAACACATCTACCTTATTGCTTGGGAACAAACACTACAGGTATCACTGAGAAACAGCAGAGATTCAGTATCAGAACAGGCCTTCTAAGAGAAGTGGAAAGTTATACCATTCAGAATTTGCACCTCTGGTCTCTTTGTCAGTGAAGCCTTCTATTGTTTTCAAAGTAAAAGTCGTTTTTAAAGGAAACAACAGTGCTTCTCTTTCAAAATCAGATGAAGGCTGAGAGGACTTAAAGGACCTACTACAAGGTATAGACAAAGAGACCTTTCCCAGAGTTTCCCCTGACAATAAACACTGTGGAAGGGAACATACTTTAATGGCAGCTTTTATGTTACAACAAGTATCTTGTATTGTAAACACTGCCGATGAAGTTATAGGAGTTGATAGATCAATAACTTTTATCAAGCTGCAACAGCTCTTTCCATGGCTGTCTGAAAATGCGATCAACATAAATTGGATAGGGAGGGTGGGATTGCATATTCCAACAAGTTAAATTTGTCAGCCTGTAATGCACATAAATGACATAAAATATAATTGCTTTTGAATTTGGGCCCCTTCAGGCTTCATGTTGATTGAAGAAAAAAGAACCAGATGTTTCTTCAGCAGGAATCACAGAGGCAAGATAAATATTCTCTGGTCCATGACGTTTTATAGAGTTTCCAAAAGAAACCAATTCATTATTTAATTATTGGGTGTGTTGATCATGTAAAATATAATTGGCCTGGGGCAAATAGCAGTACAACCCTGGGAGCTGGCTGACTGAGCTTGTATAATATACTTTTTGCCAACTTTTTTTTCTGTTGTGAAAACACTGTAAGATGAATTAATGCTACTTAATCTTTCTTCCAGTGTTTCATAAATAAAAAAGTCTCCAAACTTAGACTTTCCTCCTTTCTGATCACCACCTTGCGCTAGCAAGTAACTTGGAGACAGAAGAGCTAGTAGCAAGCATAAATATTGTGATAGGAAACGATAGCTTTGTTTAACTAACATCAATTTGAAGAAAAGACAATCTGTTTAAAGAGCCACATTTAATCCTCAGCTCTGTGAGGAATTCCTCATGGTGCAGACAGCAAAGAACCATTTCTTCCCTTGTCAGCACCAGTGGGGTGGGTCTGGAAAAAGGAATGCGGTAGAGGATTTACTGGGGCACCGTGCAAATCTAGGTAATTGAACAGATTGCACTGGGTTGAATTAGCAAGCTGACATAGAGTTTTCCTTTATGATGTTTAATAAGCAAACATAGAAGAAATAATATGTAATTTCTTTAAATCAGCAGATCCTTCTTAAATAATATCTGTGGTGTTCCAAGCTCTCTCTGCCTTCATGGATGTTCCTGCACTTACTCTGTGGTAGCTATTTTCCTGTTAAGGGGCAGGAAGTAATTGAAATGAGGATTGAAAGAAATTTGTGACTCATGTCCTCGTGACTCTTCCATCCTAGCTTTCTTTTGTGCTTGTTCAGCATCATCTGACATCTGGGAAAGATATGCTACTTCCACTGGGTTTGCTATGATTGTTCCTTCAAGCAGACTGTGAGGTGGAAGTCCATTTGCCCAGTTGTTGGGGAAAGGTAACAGAGAGAAAACTTAAACTGTGATCCCCGCGAAAGGCAGTTTCAGATTCCTCAGATCTTCTTTTCCTTGCTGTTCCTGCCAGAGATATTCTGAAATATTTCTTTTCCTGTTCTGAGGTCAAATCATTCCCTCACCTTTCTTCCAGTCTTTGAAGAACCAGTGATTCTTGCTGGAGTGAGTCTCTTTTGTAATAAAGAAGTGTGAAAAGCCACAGCCACTTGAAAATGTAACAGCAGGCCCTGCCAAGGAAAGGATTGGCTTCTGAGCTCCTCCAAAGACAGAGAGTGTTATCTGCCTGAATTTGCCCACCTTGTTTCCATTCTTAAAATAACCTCATGGCTGAGTTCAGCAGTCCTAAGCTAAACAAACTTCCCAAAAAGTCAGATCTAGTTATTCTCTGTACCCAGAGCAAACTTGAGAGTTTTTCTCAGAGGATTTCAGCCAGGAGGAGGTTGAATATAAAAGATTTTAGCCAACTGTGAGCCTAGATGATCAACTCCAGTCTGAGAACCTCATCTGAGACCCTCAAAATAAGCATTTGGTTCTGGAATATACAGCAATACTTTCCCCTCAACACTTAGAGTCATGCATATAGATGTCAGAGACATTTTGTACTGGCTGATTTAGACGTTGTGCTTGTTGAGCAAATCTCATTGACTGGCACCTTGGTCTCCCCACCACCACCACTGAGGTGCTGAATCCCCCCTGAAATTAGGGCCCTGACAAGTGGGAGGGACTAATGCAGAGCCTGAATCTCATTTTTGAAGTGAACCCAAGCACCTCGGCTTGCTCACAAATGCTGTTTCTTCCCTTGTCTTTATAACACAGAAGGGCCTTGACTATGAATATGCAAGTAAAATGTTTTCAGTGTAAGAGCTCTTTCAGGATGCATTAAAAAATGAAGTTCTGCCTTCCACAAGACTGACCTTTGTGTCTAAAATAGCTTTCGTTGGCCATGCAAATAAAATGTTTCCAGTGTAACAGCTTTTTCAGAAGGTATAAACAAGATGGAAGCCTGCCTTCTAGATGGCTGAATATTATTCTCCACCTAAAATGCCTATCATTGACTACATCATCTGCAGCTATATTGAGGAAGGAACTGCTCTCCATTTCACCCTATATATCATCTTACAGTGACATTTTCTTAGCTGGGAATTGCTTGGTGATTTGCCAGCAGACAAATCAGTGCAGGAAAGGGATAAATTGATCACATTCATCCAGCTCTGGAGGTAAAACCCGGATCTCAGCCAGAGTCCTGCTCACATTAAAAACTTGCCTGTCCACCTGGTAAAAATGTGTCTAAGGAGCAAAGGATATGAGAGTGGGGTGGAGACAAAAATATAATTCATATTGCTTTAGCTAACCTTCCTCTTTAAATTATAGGTCCAGGAGAAGATGTTATTTATGAGTTTTGAGCAGTAGTTCATGGCGCTGGGCCAATTTTCTTCTTTTCTACATATCCTTCATCAGAAACCTCAAAGAAATGGCACTGAGTTTACTAACTAAATGTCTCTCTGTACAACTGGACAGCAGGCATAGAGCCAGGTAGAAATAATAGCTGTCTGAAGTCATTTAACTGAAAATGAAAGTTAGTTCAACCAGTCTGAGGGTAAAAGAAAGGTATCAGGTTTAAAAACCGTAGGTGGTGTTACCATTCACAAGTAATAGTTTTTCAGTCAGGCTTTGGTTGCTGAAATTCACATAAGTTAAGAAAAATGGCAGTAATTTGAATGAGAATCTGTACCTCAAATTTTAGCTGTACCTGGCCAACTTTCTGACTCTTTGTGGTGATATGAATGATCACTTCTAGTAATTAATGCTTCCAAGGGAGTTTGAAAATATAATTTGTTATTACTAGTCCTCTACACAGTGGGTAAAATGTGTTGTGTCCAACTGGCACGAAATTGCACTGAAGAACAGCAAAGTTCAGTGACTTGCACACAGGCATCTGGTGATCCAACAGCAGAGATATTTCGAGAAGGCAGGAATTCATAGGCTTCGCCACTGTTGCTAAAATTTGCTACTATTAGTAGATCTCTAATCACTTTACAGAGTTGCATCATCTCCAGTGTCCAAGTGTGGAATCTGAGGCACTGTGTCGGGAAAAGACAGGTCTAAAATTGCTGCGGTCCAGCAATAGAACCAGGCCAGGAGCTGAATGTGGGCGTCCCAAATCTCAGTTCAGTACCTTGTCAGCATTTCTTTTAGAAACTCCTTTAGCTGACAGATTAATATGCTTTTCTGGGAAAGTTCAGCACACAAGATTTGCATGGTCTCAGCAAAGCTGTAAATGTTGTGCTTTCACAGTGGTTGGAGGTGCAGTGATTTTCCAGTAGTTAAAAGGTTTATTTGCAAAACAGACTGTTGGGAATAATGGTTCTGGTTCTTCGGCTTGCTGCTGCTGGTGTGTGGGTTTGCTGTAACCCTCCTGGAGCCAGGAAGTTTCTCTGGTGTGCTCTCACTGCAATACAGCCCAGGATCAGGCCCTGTTGCGTTCAGTAAAACAAACCCATAACAACTACCAAATCGACATGGCTTCACTTGAACAAATTAAGCAAGGAATCTATTTGAACTGGGAATTAAAAGGAGCTATTAAAACATTCCCTCTGGTATTTTTATTTTGTTTACTCATGAGACCTGGCTCATGCCCCTCCGACTCACACCGAGTCCATATTTGGAGAACTCTACGCTCGTTTGCATACTTACACTCAGGCAAATTTTAGAGATTTTTTTTTTTTTATACACAGTGCACTTTTCTTATTATTTTTCTCTTTTCTTAAACAATTTAAATCAGGAGGTTGACCCTTTCATTTTGCTTTCAAAACATGACCAAAAAGGGATCTAACTGCTTTCTTCAATTACTCCCATACTTGTTATTGCTCCCTGGCCACCATGTCCCATCCTGCAACTCCTCTTGGAAGAAGGAAGAAGGCCATGCTGCTCTTAAGCTGCAGTAGGGTGAGGGAACCTCAAAAGTTTGAATTATGGATCAGTTGAAAAGAGAGAGAGAGAGAAAGAAAAGTAAGATGCAGTCCTGTGGGCCCAGGAAGCAGGTCTCTAGAGAATGTGCTGGGAACCTCTTCACTTTTCCACAGCTTTCTGCTAAGGCTGTCTCCCAGCCACTGCTTTCGCCTGGCAAAGAGCCTCTCCTTCTGGGAAAAAGGAAAACTAACAAACTTGAGGGATTTTTTGCTCAGGTGTGATGACACCTTCTGTAAACTCAGTGTTTCTGCTCTTAATGCCTCACGCAAGAAGTTCCCACCTGTTAAAGATACCACAATTGTATTCAACTTGAATAAATTTTGGATCTAAATCAGTAGGATTCCTTAAATGGTAGGCAAACCACCACATGTGGGTGTATGTTTACGGCTGTCATGACTGCCATACCACTGACCTTCATATCTCCAAATTCAGCTTTTGTTTGTGCCCAGAGGCTCCTGAGGTGGGACTGAGCTGACCTGCTTCATATCTGTTTTATTCCCAAATTGAGATCAGAGTGCCTGCTGGAGGTGTGTGTGGGCAGGTGTTCCCAGCAAGCAGCTGGAGAGACAAAGCTGGGTACAGGGCACAGCCATGAAGGCTGCTCTCTCATCAAATGCCAGGAAAGGAGGTGCCTTTCTCCCTCCTCTTTCCCCTCCACGGGTCAGGAATTAGAGCACTCAGTCTTGGTGTGGGAAATTTATTTTCTTTTTTATTTTTTCTGAAGGGATTTGAGCCCATGCTCCCACTTCTGAGGAGAGGTCCTGCCTAATTATCAGGGGCACATTTGTTTGCAGTTTAAAGCTAGTGAGGGAATAATAAAAATAGAAATAAATGGGAAACAGAGAATACCTCTCAATAAGCATTGTACCAAACATGTATTTTTATATATCCATCAAAAAGAATAAGAGTATATATAAGAATATACACTAAAGGTTAGGATGTTTGACTGGAAGGACCTCCCATGAGTAGTTCTTTTTTCAATATTAGACAAATTACATTGGAAAAATGCTTATACAGTCATTGGAGTAGGAGCTGCAATCCAGAAGCTCCTGTCTGATTGTCTAGAGGGTTGAAATCCTTCCCCCCCCTTTCTTATTGTGTAATCCAGTGGAGTTTCAATTACAGGGAACAGTATGATGACTCTAGCAAGGTGAGCTTCTGAGTTCTTCTCATTCCCAAATATTTTTTTAGCCTGGTAGGCAGAGCTTGCTCTCTGTCTGTAGAGATATGAGTCCCTCAAACTGATGAGCAAAGGGCTGTAGGCTGCTGTCCCAGCCTCTCCCCTGTACCCAGACTAAATGCTAAAGACAGGTAATCCTTCCTTCTCTGTGTTAAGACACTCCCCTTTTTTTTGGAAAAGGGGGGACAGTTTGCCTGCCTCACTGCAGGGCAGAGGTGCAGGCCGTGAGCTGGGAAAGTGTGTTACTGCTGCTTGGCCTCCACTTAGTCCCAAAACAATTCCTGGTGCAGCTGGTCTGGGATACTGGGAAAGATGAATGTTGTAAGCAGCTCTGTTCTCCTGTGTTTGTGGACAGCCTGGCCTCTTGTCCTCTTTAAAAATCCTGTCTGAAGTGTCCTGGGTATTGCTGAAAGCGGAATTTGACCTCCAGATATTTTACTACTGTTCAGTTTAACTTTTTTGTCTGTAGGGAAGAGGAGTGCACACAACTATCAGAAAAAAAAAAAATTTAAGATTTTATTTATATATTGAGAAAATTTCAGCTATGAGGCACCAAGGAGCTGTTCACTTAATCACATGTTCAATTACATGTGGACATACATACAAGCAAGTCACTTCATCTGTATTGTTACTATAAGGCAGGATTATGCTTAGTCCATGCAAAAAATGTGTATATTGTATTTTCAGATATGTTTTAACACACTTCACAGCTAAGACTGTTACAGCCTAGACCAGTTATTTAATTTGGTACTTATATATCATCAGTACACTAGTCTCCTATTACCTCATAATTTTGAGTACATTTTTTATCATGTTGTTCTTTTTGTTCTGCAGAAAGCATTTATGACATCTCATAAGGCTCATAAGGCTTCCCTTAACCCAAACCACTAAAGCCAAGGAGGAAAAAGTCCATAGTATTCCTACTATGCAGGCTGGGAGCAGAGATGGAGTGGGGCTATAGTCTTATCTATTAATGAAGTTTCTGACAGAGTAGGGCAAAAATTCAGATCTTTTGGGCTTATACTTATCTGCTAGGGTAAGCTGAACAATTTTATTTTTTCCCTTTTACAGCTTTTTTTACTGTCATTTCTAGAAAAAAAATCTGATTATTATTCTTCAATAGAAAATTGTGAATATCTTGATAGTCGCTGTATCTATAATATTGAAAATAATGTAAATTACTTAGAAAAAAAGGAATGGCAAAAGAGCATGAAAATACAGATGTAGATCCAAAATATGTCATCCTGTCTGTCTCTGGAGTGCACAAAAAACTGGCAACAGGAGGACGATATTTTTTTTTTTTTCACAGCCTGGCATCTGAATTTCATCCAAGGAAGAAAGTAGAGAAGGAGATAAATTCTTGCTGCCACATTCATCCTTTGTTTCCTTCTTGTTGCAAGCAGGGCAGGATGTAAGTGAAAAAATCATGATGGGGGAAGAAAAAGAGTTAAAACCACCAGCAAAACTCCTTCTTCTCTGTTCACTCTTTCTCCCTTCACTTTTATCTTGTTTTCTGTCTTCAAGGAGGGCAGACCTTTAGCATAGAATTACTAGTGTGGGAGAAAGAGAAGTTTATTACATTATCACACTGAATCAGCACAGGATTGAACCTGTTTATTGCCCAGTGCCTTTGCCAGGGAAATTTGAAATTATTTATGTCATGAAGGTTTCCACCCCTCCTCTGAAATTATACTTTGGATGGACTAAGTTATTATTCTTAGTTGTTCTTGTCATTACAGCCACATTTCATTTAGGTTTTTGGCCATCACTGTCCTAAACTAATAACTCAGTCAAATCCCTACATGGTTTTGAAACCGAAACCAGGAGTAGGTCAAGTAAGTCTGACCAAAAAGTGATGAACATTATTCCCTGTAGGAAGTGAAATGCGCGATATTGCACTGATAGACAGTGGTGCAGAAAGGCTGTCTGGCCTTGGCCACCCCACCCTTACAGCATCAGGCTGTACTGCCAAACATTCATCATATTGTGTGGGAAACCTGTTGTGTTGTGGGATGCTCACAACACACCGCGTAGATTATGAAAAGCTAAGGTGGGTGCTCCAAGCCCTTTCTTTGTTTCCCATCCCTTCAACCTTTTACAAAGTTGCTTAAATCCAGGTTTAGAAGAATTCTTAGCTGTGTAAAGATGCAATAGATGTCTAATGGAAACGAGGCGGAACATGAATTCCTATGATTTCCAGTGGAAATTAGGTGCCCTCTGGACTGCTTCTTTCCATAAATCTAACTAGACAGTAATTTGCACTTTTAGGTATACATGATATGTAAATTTTCATCTAAATAACTTGGGATCTCTAAAAGCAGTGGGAATCAGACAGATGCTTTTGAAAATGCTAGTTACCGTCAGATAAAAATAGACAAAAAAGCGCATTGGTAAAGATCAAAGTATTGTCACAAAATAGAATTAACTGAATAATTCCCTCCACGTAGTCAAGGGGTTCTGGCTGGTTTCACCAAAACTATTCCCTAAATTAGCATTTTAAAAGAGGAAGGGGTAGTACTGTGATTGTATGAGGCAAGGACCACCTTTCTTTTGTAAGAAGAGTCATAAAATAAACAAGTTTTTCACGCTTGACAAGCTCAGAAGCTCTCTCATGTTACAACTGTTCTTGCCATTGTGGCTACAGCTATGGAAATTCTTCCCACCAATCTCTGAGCAAGAGTTCCTATATTGTTGAGGTCTGTGCTATGCTTCAGAGGACCCTACTGATATATAGCATACGAAAAGTAAATTTGCATGACAAGGCAATAGAAAAAAAAAATCAAATCCCTAATAAGATCATTTACAGAGCTGCAGTACAGCAGAAAACCATGGTTTCAAAACAAAGCTTCAATTAAGGATAAAAATAATTCTGCAAATAATGCTGTATTTGCATGGGAAATATGCAAAATATCATCATGCAATTCTTAATCAACCAGAGAGCTGTCAGACGTACAAAAATAAGTTAATTCTGCTGTTAATATTACGGCACGTTATAAATATTAATTGAATGCCATTCAACATTAGTTTCATTATTGTTTAGCAACTGTTTTAACTCCCTCCACCTTTTAAATTGTCAAATAATTGGCTTTCTTCTGCTCACGTCTGTTCTCATAAAGTGGATTCATGTGGAAAAGAAAGAAAAGAGCATATAAGCCAACTTAAAGCACCAAAAAAATGATGTTTCTAAACACACTTCAAGACTGTCCTTTTTTACCTAAGTTTGATAAACCGTGAAGCAAAGTTTTGGACTGCTGGCCAACCTCAGTCTGGCTCTAGGCACCCTTCTGCACTGAGGAGAGTATCTGCCATCCTGTGCACCTACTGTGTATCATGGGTCCTCTGACCAAAATTCATGAAATGCCTGAAGAAAACCGACAGACTGCCTGTGGGAGAAACTGTCTGGTTTTCTCATTAGCAAGAGCTAAAGGGTCTGCATCAGGGCCTTTCATGTGGTAAAAAAGAACTCATTAATTGCTTAATTCTGTGGTTGCTATTTATGTCATTATTTATTAATATTCTAGTTTCTGACACCGGGGCAAATTCTAGTTTTAGTTAAATTAGTAAGTTAATAGTAAATTTAAAGAGTGGCTTGATTCACTATTGTTCTTTTGGATTTCTTCTAATTAAAATAAAACCCTAACCCACTGTAGGATTTCCTCCCCATTATCTCAAGTGGATGTTTTGCACTGCACTGCTGTAGTGCAAACTCCTTCAAAGGTGTTAAAGGCTTTGTATTGAAGTAGGATGTGAGGCTGATAAACACAAATCAATTTAGACACATGAAGGTGAACATTATGTAGGCAGTAACTTTGCGTGCCAGAGGACACAGTAGTGAATCCATGAAAAACCTAGCACAGAAGTCAGAATAACAGCCCTTGCTCTAATCACCAACACACTTTCACTTTATTAGCTCCTCAGCAGAGAGTCTGATCAATCAGTCTTGTACAGCCATAAACAACTTAGCACTTGTGTCAAGAACATGCAAAGCATCATATTTCAGGTTACGTACTTTTTTATGTCATTGAGAAATCCAGTCATCACTTTGAAGAATGGGTTACATTTGTATATAGCATTTCAGTCAATCCTTAGATCTGGAGAGACCTAAGCCAAAGTGCTGGAAAAGACTGGAAAGATAAGAACAACCTCATGTGAGGCCATCAGTGTGAGATGGTGCAAGATCTCACACGAGCAGATATGTTCTAGCCAAACATGTGGTATCAAGCACCAAACAAGAGTAGTTAGATGAATACACGTTACAAACACGAGGTCTTATTGATCTTTTCCCCCTGCAAAGTTGTGACATGATTTTGCCTCTGTTTTATGAATCTGGGAAAGAAGAGTAATCTAGTCTAAGCAGTGCTTTTACGTTTACTTAATTTTTTCACCTTAGTTCTCTCACCTTTATTGTAAAGTATGTAAGCAACAAAGGCTCAAAGGCTGAGGATCCCAAGGCTCAGTGAACTGGCTTCTCTGGAACATCAGGCAACCATTTTCCATGAACTCTCTCAAAAATATACCCAGAGTATATCTCACTTCTCTGAGAATTAATAATCTTTTCTTCTTTTCAGCCCAAAATTATTGAGGCCAGACTATACATTTCACTGTATCAGTTTTATAATTTACCTAAAGAGCTCTTCTCCCTCCTAGTGTTTATCCTCAAATGCAGACAGAAAGGAGTCATCACCCTCACAGAATCATTTTTCAATGCAGAAAGAAAAAAGGTCTTAGTCTCTGCTCACATGATGTGCTCTTCATTTCCCTCATATTCCTGGCAATTTTTCTTTGCTTGTACTTTTGTTCATCTTTGCAGACTTTGATGGCCAAAAGATGTGTTCTGTACTCCTGATGCAGCCTCACTAATTCTTTCTAGAATGGCAATGGTAGCTCACTGTCTCCCCTGGAAACTGTCCTCAAAACCTCCAGTGACTACATCTAACCTCAAAGAGTATTGGTGTGCACCCTTGTAGGCACCAGGAGCTTTCCTCTTGAGGATTCATAGAGAAACCCTGATTTGTGAGACATGTAGGGATGAGGCTGAGGAGGGGATGTCTGAGTTAACTGCAGTACACAGTACTGAGAAATATCTGGGCAATACAGAGAGCAGGAGGAAATTTAGGAAACCTGCCAGTAATACAGAGAACTCAGGAAGCAGTGTAGATTGCAGTGGGATAGAAGGTCCTCTCCTGAAGTTCCTAGTTTTCTTTGGGCTTCTGTACATACAGAATTGATGCATAGATATAATTTGCTCCTTCTTACTTTGCAGAGGAATATATCAAGAATACACGAAAGACATGGAAAATCCCAGACAATCAGGAAAAAATAAATAAAAATAAAATACAACAAGATGCTTACTTAAACCTCCTATGTGCTAAATATCGTAAATCAGATTTGCCTTAGATCTGAGGAACTGTGGCTTTGGTTTTGCTTGTGTTTGCCCCCTTCTCATTAGCACAGACCTCTCTGGATGAGCTGGCCTAAAGCCGAGTGAGCGGGACATGGCACATATCCCAGAGAGGCCTGGCAAGGCTTCTGAAATGCCTTCCCCCCGCTTTCCAAGGCAGCTCCAGTGGGAACGGCTGGCAGCGAGTCTCCCAAGCCCCGATGCCACAGCCTGCCCTTTCAGAGCACCCCGACGTGCCACGCGCCTTCGCCTGGGCGCTGTTCTCAGGCACAAAGTATTCCAGGCACCCAAGCAAGGTCCGTAATCGGAGTCATGAAGGAAAAAAATCCTTCAGAGAGTTCAGGAACCAGCTCAGAATGTTTTTCTTTGTGGAGATACATCATCTATCTCCATTGCTTGTGGCAGGGAAGGGGGAGAAAGCCATGGTGTGATTGGCATACGATGACGTGAAGCAACAAATGGAAAAACCTGTTGATGTACTGGGAAACTTCATTCTTTCAGCTTCCAGTTAAGGACAATGAAATTTTATTTTGCTTGCTCTGTCTCTTTTTATTTCTTCCCTTCACACACTTTTTAGCAATATTTGCAAAAACTTTGAGGCAATATTGCTACAAATACATATTTAAGATTTGATTACTCATTCTCATCCACTATCATGTGCCAGACATGCAGCCTACTCTAACAGATTACTGTTCTTAAAGTTGTTACAGGAAGGTTAAATAAAATGTTGCTTTTATGACACTGAATATCTTCATGATGTTTCAGCTAAATCGTAGACTGTTTGGTGATGCCACAGATGTGCCAGGTATTAAAATCAAACTAGCAAAATGTCATCAGTCCCTTACTCAAGCTATCGTGTCTCTGATCTCTTAAGCACCTACCATTTGTTGTACAGCACCTCGGGAGCCTGTCCCTGCCACGCTTCCTCTTGCACATTTAAGGACACAAAGCAAAATCAAAACGTGCCAGAACCACTCCAATAGTAAAATCAAAGTCTGAACTAAAGCCACCAAAAATCTCGATTTTCCAAATTCCTGTCTGCTGTGCTTGTTAATCATTCCCTTTCAGGAGCCCCCTTCACTAATTTATTTATCTTTTGAAGTCTTGGGGAAAGACATGTACCATTCCAAAGTGGTAGCTAATGGTATATAAATATATATATATATACACACACATACATATCTGTGTGTAGTCTATGAAAAAAATTCATTAAAAATAAAAGATCTATCTTCCAAGGCAAAAGTAGTACCACAAAATGAAAGAATGACTGAGACGCTGAAATATTTCTGTGAGAGTAGGAAGATTCTAAAAACAGAGATTAAAGAAGGAAAATTCAAAATCTTGTTTTTTTAAGTATAGCCAGAGCTGGACAGTGATGTTGAATGGGACACTTTGACATGTTCTTGGTGAATATTTCATATTTAAGTAAGAAGAATAGCAGGCTGAAATGTTTTCAGGTATTTTTATTTTACTTGCTGCCTGCTCTAGTTCTTTCTGTTAAAATATATAAATAAATGTTTACTCAACACACTCTAAGTGAAAATGCGATTTCTTTCAAAAGTATATAAGCAAGAAATTACAATGCAAATACTTTTAGGAGTTTTAGGTCTCAAGTTTTGCAGAGTAATTCAAGCACAAAGAAAACAAACTTATTTTAAATATTTTTAAATCTTTTTTTTTTTAGTGTTGTGATCTATTTTTCAGCACGTTTGAAATGTTTCAGGAGATGAAAGCATCTCATTTTTAAATCATTCACATTTTTCTACCAACCTTTTTTTTTTTAAGATTTAAAGGAAAGCCTGGGCTGAAGTTGGCCAGCTTTTTTAAAAGCTGTGTTATGAAGGTATTGACGAAAAAAAAAAAAAAGATACGTTTTGATATACATTATTTTGAGAATATGAGAACAGAAGAAAAATCATCAATGTGTGCATAGACTCTAAAGGTCTCTCCACTGACTTTCAAAAACCCTTTCACTTGTTGTATTGTGTGAATTGGTCCCATAATGGATTACAAAAAGATCAAAAGTATTTCTTTGCCGGACTTAACTTAGTTACATACAGTGTGCTGCCTTCGAATATTTGTGATTGATTTATAGTACATGCTTTCCTTAGCCAAATAATACAGATATGTGTTTGAATTGAAAAGCTGAAACAAGAGAAACATTTTTGCCCACTGTGCTGACGTTACACCCAAACCTCTCATCAATGTTAATGCCAGTTGTGCAGGCAATGCTTCACACGGCGCCCCGGAAATCTGCTTTTAAGGCTCCAGAAAAGATAAAGAATGCCTCCCTTTTATAGGACACCTGCCAAATTTAGAGCATGGAACCACCGCAAGGGGAATCATGCTTCCTGTTTCAGAGTGGAAGAAAATTGCTGCATTGCCTGGAGACGATGCTTTTTCTCCTCGGGTGTTGCATGTTTGAGCTGTGTCATTATGAATTTCTTTCTCTGAAGTCTAAGGACTTGAGTACTGAGCACCATGAAAACCACAATAGGGAGTTGACAGACCAAGGGGAAACCCACATCTTCTGAGTATTTGAAGGCTGTTTTTTTCGTGGTTTGCACAGAGAAATAACCCCAAAAGCTGTTTTGACCAGTGAGTCATGCCACACCTGCCTCATTTACGGCACGTGGCTTCTGAGAGTTGTGTGCCAGCTGAACTCCCTACCCATCTACAAAACTGGTAAAACCTTCTTAAAGAATATTTCATTTTTCTTCTCCCAGCCAAAAAAATAAAAATAATAATAAAAAAAATGCAGTCAAGACCCCTCTTTTGCAAACCAGGAGAAGGATTTCAGCTGGGTACAGTCTGAGGAGTGAGTGTTGACAGCTGCATCACTTTTGGAATCTTTACCTGAATGAATTCCACCTGTTGTATGGAAACTATTTCTATTAAATAATGGGTGATCTATTTCCCCATTACATAATCAAATCAGTATTCAGGTTGCTAGTAGCTGCAAAGAAATCAGATACCTGTTTTAACAGAGAGTCTTTACATTTAAATAAAATTAGGAGACAGGAGAAATCCAGCAATGAGGTGGTAATATTTGATTGAAAGCTGCTTGGATTTAACAAACCTGTGAATTTTGAGATGCACAAGATGTTCTGTCTGAACAGAAGGAGTTAGGAAACTCTTTTTTACTGTTTGGGTGACCAAGCACAGGAATAGTTTGTCCACAGAGGTAATGGAGTCTCCATCTTTAAATATATTCCATCTAGAAATGGCTGTGGGGAACTGTACTTTGTTTGTCCTTCTTGAGCAGAGGAGCTGGAGCAGATGACTTCTGGAATTCCATTCTAACCCCATTCTGTGATCCTGTATGTGTTCATAGCACTGCTTAGAAATTATTCTGACACTGTATTACCTTTCAGATAGTGTATCTCTGTATAGAGAGTGGGCTTTAGTGATTTGCTCTTCTCTTGACTATTTACCATTTGAAATATCTTTTGCTTTGGCTTTGTTGTACAAATCCATGTTTAAAATAGCTAAAATTCTGGAACATCAGAGTGAAGTTCCAGTTCATGGGAGAGAACTTCTGGCTTCTCTGGTTTTATTTGTATTGCTCCCCAGCTGAATTTCATGTCCACGGATCTTGTGAGCTTATGTTCAATCTCACGATTTTCACAAACTAATTTTAAAAAAGAAAAACATAAAGGGAAAAAAAAAGCCATCTTCAGTTAACTTTGAAGTATAATCTGTTGCTTTTTCAGAAAGGGCAAATAAATGCCTCTTGCTCTAATGCAACAAAGATGCATATTCATAGCTACCATTACAATGACAGAAAAGGAGATGAGGAGAGGTAAGGCTGCTGAAGCAAACATCCTTTGTTATTTGCAAGCAAATTTTCTCAATTTTCAGCAGCTCACACTGCATTATTAACTAGCAAAAACTTAGCAAACCACAGCTATAACAGATAATTCTTTGTACTTAGAGCCTTTCATCCGAGACTATCAAAACACTTCAGAAAGGCAGGCTTTGTCAACACCAGAGCACAGATGAGGAAACCAAGGCACACAATTTATGTGGCTTGATCTTGAGTGTAACATAAACTCAACCGCAGATTGAAGAACATTAGGAGTTTCTGGCTTAGATTCTACTTCACTTATCTTCATGGTGTAACTGTATTTACATACTGACACTGTTTAGATTTAGGGCAAGCTGAATGTCTAACATGGTACATAATGAATAGGAAACTATCTGTTGAATTACAAATGGTGGATACAATAACAAATTATAGTTAATTATGTGTAATAGATTTGATCATTTATTGCTACCAGATGTCAGAGATAAAATTCATTTTAAAAAAGATGATCAGCTTCATAATCTTACAAAACAAAGCATATTAGCTACCTATTACCTTCCTTTCATGTTTTGGTATTAATTTTCTATTGTTATCCTAATGCAGGACACAGCATAACACACAAACCATTCTTGTCTCTTTAGAAATGGTCCTTCTATTTCAGGTAGATACATGATTATTGACTCATACTAAACAGAGTGATTTTTCAGGATAAAGGAGAGGTGGGGGGGGGAAGCAAGAAAAAGGCAAAACTCCCTAATAAGTGAATTAAAACATGTAGAAAACAATGTCACATATAGTATTTCCCTGCCTTCCTAAGAATCTTGTGCTACAAACCCAGCAGTTGGATTTGCATTTTTATTTCAATCGTTTAAACTTCTTGGGTCAAAATTATACTTAGTTGAGGATACTCTTACACAGTCAGGCCAATAGAAACCTATCTTTTTGTAAGTGAGAAATCACGTCTTGAAACTCTGCTGCTTCTTCAGGTCTCTATCTCTGCAGCAGTAGACATTTTTGGTTAAATTCAGTGCTAGCAGTCTGAGAGAGAGGTTTTTCTCCTCTCTCTCTCTCATTTTCTGTTTTCCTTTTTTTTTTTTTTTTGTAATGTCTGACAGCTTTTGTAACAAAGTTTTCTGACTTCAAATTAGCTGTAAATCATGGCTAATATGAATAACGAAGTGGTGTGAATTTACCCAAAGAGCTGCCATTTTATGCTGAACATCTCTGGTTGTCATAAACACTTGGAATGAATTTAAGGGAGACTTATGAATGAGACAGCAGCTAATTCTGTAGACCTGCCCTAATTTGGCTTGAGTCACCTGATTAAGTAGCTTTTTATTTTAGAGTGTTTCAAGTGAAAAATGTATCGGTTACAAAATTTGGACAGTTTTCCCATTTATGATAGAAATCCTATTAAAATTAATCAGCCTTTCAATTTGAAACTGCCTGATAAAAATTTAAATCATGAAAATGCTTTGCTATATTTAAGCCATCGTTCAGTCAGCTCATTAATGAGATCAAAAGTTACCACTTTTTGTGACACTTGATCATTTGAAAGCATGTCAAGAACTTAAATCAAAGACCTTTCAAATGCAGTACATTTCTATGGAAATAGTCATATCTGAGCCAAGTTTAATACCTTTTCTCTCAAAAGAGTGCATTTGTCCAGAAAATAAAATGCTGAATGGAACAGGAACTAATTCTTCACCCCAAAGCTGCAAGTGCTCAGCACAACGAATATCTGGCCTGAAAGTCATACACAGTTGAACACAAGCATGCCTGGAGTACAATTCCCAATCAGGTCTGGTTTTATAAAGAGGTTCAAGTGCTCTTTCCCTTACATAGCACATTTACTACGACTATCACAATACTTGTGTGTAGTGGCCATTGTTATACAGGTATTAGATGGTCTCACTATTAATGAGGAGCAATCAGAGGTGACTAATAAAAATCTTCCCAATCAAGTGTTAAAAATAACTTTATATTTCATTGTCAAATACCTTATTTCTCTTATCAGTCTTCTATTTTGTCATATGTCTTTCAAAGACTCACCCCATTTAAAATGCATTCACTACTATGGAAAAATTTCTACTCCACTTCAAAAAGTTCTCTATTTATTGATTAAGCAGCAGTTAAAATGTGTCACTTAAAACATGCATGGGTGCCAAACTGTGATTCAGATGAATATCAGTTTTGCACTGGTGTGAGTGCCTTTTAATGAAAGGCTAAACCAGAGACCAGAGATCAGTCTTTTGGTTGGGTGCATCAGTTCACAGGTTATACTACTGTCAATAAGCACGAATTTATCGGAGCACAGTGTAATTATAGTTTGGTTACTACATAATATTCGTGGGGCAGAAGTAGTTTTCCTGGCAGCCAGGGTCCCCAGACCTGAGTAATGCTGATCGAGGGGTATTGTTTGCTCAGGTGAACCATCAGCTTGCCTCCCAGGTTCCCTCTGCCTGGGTGATAAGAGGCACAAGACCCCCAAAAAAGGAGGAAACATGAACCTATGAGAAAAACAAGGGGCTAGGAAAGCCCAGGGAACACCAGCCCCACAGCAGGGAGGGAGGTAGGGCCACCCAGGGACACACTGACCTGGGAGGACATCTCTCTCGGGGTGGGCAGGCTGAGCATCTGCTCACCACCTGTATGAAAACCTGGTTCTTGTACCTGTCCCTTTGGTCATGGGATAGAGCACCTTCCTGAGATAACCTGCCAGTAGGACCTGCCAGAAAGGTTTTAAGGCAAGGGCAACCTGTGGGGAGTCTCTCTGGAGACCAGAAGAACCTGTCATTGAGCTGCTGGTGTAAAAAGAGGGACGCGTGAAAACTAATAGCATGGACCAACATCTGTTTTTTTCAATCTGTAAATAAATCTGTATCATTTTCTATCATAAATTTCAATAGACAGATTATTATTCATTGTCTCTAGGGCACCCTGGGATTCTTCAAAGTAATGCAAAGTACCATTTCTGTGAGGAATCACAAAAAACATGACTCAAAACAACACATATGAAGGAACAGTTCACCTCCTACAAAATAACCCAAACAAACTATAAAACATACTGTAATTTTGATGAGAACTCCCTAAAATCATACATTAGCCTTGGTTTCCCTCTGGAACACCTTACAAAAAACAAACTTGCAGCTGGCTTCAAAAATGCAGGCACGTACCAGAGTCATGTTGTTCAGTAGGTTTGTTTATCTTGGGTTCAGTTCATTTGTTGCAGAAATATGCTAGACCCTTAATCCCAGTAGGAAACTGAAACTGTGAGAAAGACAAAGTCTGGCTGACCCCCTACAAGAACAAGCAGCAAATCCTGCTGAGAAACAGCAGTAGCAAAAACAGAGGGTATTACCAGAGAGTTTTGTCTTGGAGGATGACAACTGTTTAAAAAATGCAATGACTGAGGGAGTAATTCTTCTACACCCTCCCACTTTGTCCGTATTAAGCATGTAACAAATGGTGAATTGAAATCTATACTGGTAATAGTGTCAATGAGGGATCAGGATTATACATGATACTTCCTCAATTTGTTATGCCTCATTAGCATTGTAGCTTATTGCAGGGAACGACACAGTTCCCAGGCATTCCCTCATGGCCTGTCCTGATGGATAATGGAAATAAAGAAAGGCAAGGCACGGGTGACACACTGCTCTCACGACATTTATCAGGGGCATAGTTAGCTGGGTTAGGTATGCTTCACATTCTCTATCAGAGCTACATATTGATCTGAATTAATAGTCATGCTCGCCTTTTACTTTTCCGAGGAGCAGCCCAGGTGGAAGGGGCCCTGGTGCTAACGAATGAGTAAGTTTATTCTCCGAAAAAATATTTATGGTGCCATGAGAAAAAGCAACAAACTTGGTTCTTTGCATCAGACATTGCAAAGTCCCTTCTTTTCAAGCTGTTCCCACTGACCTGGTTTCACTGGAGGCATGCAAATTAAATGGGTATAATTGTCTTACCTGAGCTGGAACTTTAAGAATAGTTAAACAATTGTTTTCAAAGATGGTGGGTTTTCTGTTCATGTGGAATCCAGATTTCATTTCTGTAGCTCATCTTTGTTACGCCTTGACACATGAGCTAAAAAACAGCCTCAGAACACACATTTTCACTCAGGAAGCCCTGATTTCAAGTGAAAAGGCAAGTCTAGGAAGAAGTCAGGGACTGAAGTCCTTCATCAAACACAATGATGCTGAAAACCAACCCAGGGTACGTTCACACCATTAATTAGGACCAGGCTTCTGTTCAAATGAGAACATGAATTTTCTGACTGCCCAAACAGCTCTGATTGCCTCCCAAGGGACTGTCTCTGATGGATGCATCCTAGTTGCATCCTAGTGCAGGTGGGCTGAGACCTTCACTTAGGGCCCGACCAAACATCCAGGTGGTAGGCAAAGGTCTTAAGAACTGCTGAAAATAAGATTTGGGGTTGGATTTCCTTTCATATCAGTTGTGCCAGTAAATGCCTAACTTTAGGGATCTAATTTTTAAAATGTTAGCTAAAATGATTGCCATAGGCATAACATGAAAAGATTTTGTAGCAGAGTTCAACATTTTTAGTGTCAGATCTAGGTAGTAGCAAGTCCAGCCGTTCTGAAAAAATGTACTTCCCCTCCTACCTTATGTTGTGGTGTATACTATTTTAATAGCAAGTTACAAAGCAAAGGATTCAGGTTTAGGAGAAAGGAATTTTTATCAGCATTCTCAAGACCTTTGGAAGAACCAGAACTTGAAGCTGGTAAGTGTTAAAATGAGTCAGAGGGAAAAAAAGGCATAAAAGAACAGATTCGTAATTAATGCTACCAGCAGACATCTTGTAAGAGGGAAAAAAAAATGGTAAGCAGTTTTTATCTATGAAGAAGGCAAAGAGCAAGATCGGTGTGAAACCAGCTCTGGAGCAATGAAAACCAACCAAAACCAGAAATCCTCATTTAGTGGTATGGAGCCTGCAAGGAAAAGAATGGGAAAAAAACTGGAACATATATGACCAGGTGACACACCAAGAACCTGTGCTCAGATTGGTCCACAGGATGGCTGTAGGATATAAAAAACCTTTTCTATGATCTAGGTTTTCAATACTCAGAATTTAGCTTCCACTTTTCATCACCACCAGAAAACTTCTGGTGTGACCCTGTGGTCTCAGTGAGACCTTAGCACTGATGATGCAAATGTCAACCCTATATTACCTGTTCCATCTCTTGCATGAGAAAATATAATGAACTGTAGAGAGGACTGTACATTTACTATGATTTGGGCTCCAGTGAAGCAAAGGGTTGGCATTTGGGAAACACCATCAGTGAAAAAGTCTAGACCTAGAAGCTACGAGTCACAGGTGCTAGTGAAGAAGTCTAGGTCTAGAAGCCTGGAGTCATATGTGTATTTAATGTCCAGTTGCTTAAGAGCTGAGTTGAACCTTAAGTAGACGCCCAGTCACAGTTCACAGAGGCTCTGAGGAAGGTGCTTCATTGCAGTGACCGGCATGGGGGAAGCTGGAGTAGTGGGAGAGGATAAAAGAGCAACAAAGTCACCAGTCCCATCGTCCGCGAGTGTTACTGAGGCATCAGACACTTGATGTGTTTGTTGATTAGTCACATGAGGATTATAAACCTTTTGATGTCAACAGTGCCCGCAACCCTGAATGCCTGTGGTGACTATTATTTCGGGGGATAACGTATTTGGAGTCTTTCCTTCATCACACCACAGAGCAAGGCCTGAATGTTTGTGGCCGCGGTGTCTCAGCACCAGCTGTGCCCTGTGAGTTGGTCTGTCAGCAGCTGGGCTATGCTTACGCAATCCAGACTGCAAAGTCCCAAAAAAGGTAATTAAAAAAAAACCCCACAACTAAAATCAGAAAATGTGGACAGTGAAAAATCTTTTTTTGTGCTAGAATCATCACTCAAAGCCAGTTCTTAAAGTAGCAAGAATAGCATTAAATGTATATCTATATATCTTTTTAACCTTTATACAGACAGCAGGAGCACTGCAAGCTAAATTTGCATTTCATAGTGGGAAACAAAACCATCCCACAAAGATATGATAAATCATCAGAGGAACAACGAGGTGCCCTGACACATGCATATGTTTTTCTAAAATCAGAGAGAGTGAAGATAAGAGACACACAACCCAATCTCCATCTCAAAGGTTTATTAACTATACCCAAGCCTGACTACCTCAAGTGTAGTATCGCTGAAATTTGAAATACAGATTTGTTCCCAACACTTCTTCTCTGTTTCTTTTTTAATATTATTTTTGGACAATTGAATGACCTAGTTTTCAAATCACAAGAATTCTTGAGACAATTTTTGTTATGTAGGTGCAGTGGTGATGCAGATTTACTTCTAGTGATACTTTGATAACAGGGAAGAAAAAAAGACTGTCATTCCTGCAAAGCATGCCATGTAAGAGAATTATTCACCCTGGTTCAACTTTGTTGACTTCTGTGAAGGTATGGCAGATACAAGTTTGGACAAGTCAGACAAGTGAAACCAAATGAAAAATTTCTACAGAAATGTTATTTTGATAGAGGAATCTATTTCTGCAAGAGAAACATACACTGAAAAATTTCCATGTGAAAAT
>NW_020955218.1:931534-981377 GCF_003031625.1 Empidonax traillii | reverse complement strand
TGTAAGAGAATTATTCACCCTGGTTCAACTTTGTTGACTTCTGTGAAGGTATGGCAGATACAAGTTTGGACAAGTCAGACAAGTGAAACCAAATGAAAAATTTCTACAGAAATGTTATTTTGATAGAGGAATCTATTTCTGCAAGAGAAACATACACTGAAAAATTTCCATGTGAAAATTTTAATTCCAATTTTTAATGTCTGTTTTTTCTATAGAAAACCAAAACAAAACATTTATTTTTTTATTTTACTTTGTTTGACCAAGATTAGACTACTGGGGGAAAGTGGTTTAGAAAACCAAGCCAGATTGTTTTAAATCAACTGACTTGGCATAAAACTGCATTTCCTACCAGTGTATTTCCTTTGCCAATCATAGTTTCAGTCCCCCATTTCTTTTGGGCCAGCCTTCCTAGAAGACCACATATCCTATACAGTAATAAACGGATTTCACTGACACATGGCTTGTCTACAAGATAATTAATTCTCAGTAAGCGAAGATATGAATTTACAGCATACTAGCTATGCTGCACTGACTCTCCATATGGACATCCTAATTGCATTGTGGCTTACTCTATCTAAAGCACATTAAGGATGTAACTACACAGACATGTTAGTGGGAAGAAAGCGAGGATAAGGGTTTGCTACTCTCCTATGGCATTAGCTGCTACTCTTGAATTGCCTTGGTGAGCTCTCCTTTCTTGAGAGAGCACTGAGTGTCCAAGCTGGACTTACTGCAGACTGTCTAATGTGATACAAATCCACATCCTGACTTGCTCTTCCTCAGCTGGCCTCTTCACTGAAGTGCTGCTCTGTGTGACGCACCACACTCCAAATCTTCAGATTGCTACTTGCTCTGTGCACGTTGAACTCCCACCTGCATGGCAGCATATAGAAGAGAGGCATCTACACACATCCCTTGTCAAGATGCAGTTCTGAGTGCACCAGTATTTTTGTTTTAACAGCACATGCCGCACGAGGGCCGTGTTCACCACTAACGCCTCTCATCCTTATTACTGTGGTTTGGTCCTGTGTGTAACAGTAATGCCGAAACTATTTTGAGCAACCCTCAAGAGAGAGCTGGTCAGGTGATTCAGCTCAGATACCCCATACTGACTGACACTACTCCAGGCTTCGCACCTGCCCCCTGTTTCCAGCTTTGTTCCTGCAGGGAGGTGGTAGCTGCTGGCAGATTTGGTAGGAGGCATATCCCCATCAAGGCCAAGGCTTTCTCCACTGCAAGTAGAAGCTCAGGCTCCAAGAGTCAGGTTGCATATGGGCATTCTCTTCCTCCTGCAGTTGGTGTTTGGTTGTGTGAGTGAAACCACACTACTCTGAGGAGGGGATAGAAGGTGGATCCAGCTCTTCTGTACAGGTCAGACTGTTTGCAGCTCTTGCTGAATTGTTTCAGGTTCTTTCATATCTGCTGTATGAACTGGAAATCTTACAGGAGGATTTGGTGTAAGACTTCCACAAGTGCTGTTTTCCAGCCAGGACTAAACTATCCTGGAGTAGGCTTCCTTGCCACTGAAGCCTGGAGCTACTATAGCCAGAATGTTTAGAGGTATTAAAAAGCTGGAAGCCTCTTGTCTCCCTTCAAGCAAATATTGTGAGCCAAGAAATAGCAGAATCTAGTTTTATAAGGGTCTGTGTATGCTTCCCTGCATCCCTCTGCCCCAAAGCTAGAGTCTCCCCTTCTCTCCAGAAACTGCACCTGCCATCAAACATCCCCATGTCTCCTGGAAGCCTTTATGGTCTCTGCCCCAGGGGTCTTGTTGCTGTCCCATGCTCCATGTGTATTTTCCTTTCTTGTTCCTGAGCACATCTAATGCCCACAGTTACCCTCATGCCCCCTCCCTCACTCTTTTTCCCTGGCACTCGAAGGGCAGTTGGGTGTAGGATCAAGTCTGATGCTTGCCTAGCCCATATATGTGTGTTTCCCTTTGTTTCACTAGCCGTGCTGTGCTGTTCACAGCATGGAAAAGAGAAGTCTTTGAGGTATCTGGTGGTGGCTCCTTTACTCTGCTGCTGAGTTTCACTATCTCACGATCTTTAAGACTTTTGACAGATCAGGCTGACAGTAGGTAACATGTTCAAAACTTAATGGAGAAAGATGTGGGGGTAGTGACAGACAAACAGCTGAACAGATTCACATATGGGACAACGTGATAAGCCCCATTTTCTTAGGAAATCAGACCGAAAGTTCCCAAGATTTTGCTCTTACCATGTGAGTTTCTTTGTATGTACTAGGAGCTTTCAGAAGTTCGTGATTATAAGTAAGATCTACTGTCCATTTATGAATCGCATAAATCAACATTTCCAAACTTTGGGACAGCAGCCTGTTATTGCAAAAAAGTAAAATTAAAAAATTGAAGACAAATTCCTTAGCATCAATTCATCTCAGATTTAGACCCCTCAAAGCATGCAAGCACAGCACTGGGGAGACTTGATCAGGGGTAACCATTTGATACAGCAAAGACATGTTATCAAATCTGAACTTTTCTACTATAAGTAGATCCTTTTAGTTGAAATTGATTGTAATGTTATGTTGCTTTATAGGAATAATCTACATAGTGAATACTGCAGCTGGAAGTTAGGGTTTAAAGCAAGAGATTCTCAGAGAAATTAAAATGCCTTTTTTTTTCCCCTTTACAAAATTTGTCTCTTCAGTTTTTCAGCCTGAGGAGAAAAAAGGAGTCTCTGGGAATTAATTTCTAATGCACTTGAAGAAATTTCCCTTCATGATTCATTCATAGAGAAAGAAACAGTGAAAACCTTTTTCCACATCAACTTGCAACTCCATTCATATTTATCAACCAGTTCTTAATCCATTTAATCCAGCCAGAGTGCCTGTGAAAAGGAGAGAGGTATGGTGTGAAATGTGACAGCCACCAGAGCAGCAGGAGGAATCTGTTATTCCATACCCATCCTTCCATGTCGCAGTAGTGGTGCTGCTCCCGGCACACGGTGGGATAAGGCACCCGCACAGCAGCGGTTCCCAGGCAGTGTCTGTCTGTCTGTCTGTCTGTCTGCAGCTGCACCTTGGAGCTAATCCCTCCATGATGCTGCCAAGAGCTTTATGCCCCGGCTACCAAGGTGGTGTCAGGCATGGGGCAGGTGGAGGGTCGGTGCTTAGAGGTGAGAAGCATATGCTTTCATCGTATATTTTTTTTTAACTTAGCATTGCTACTTCCTGTGGCTTTGGACTTTGGGGAACTAAGGGACTGGTTTTGTCCCTGTTCATGTCCCATGACCTTTATGATGATACCTGTACAGATAATTTTGAAGGTTGGGCTTAGAGGGAGCAAAGTTCAGCTGCAGATTTTGAATGTCGTGCATGTGGATAATTGAAATGCTCGTGTTAATAATGTGTTTGAACAAGGAGCCTCATCTCAAGGTGCAATGCTGCTGTGCTCAGCTCAGAGCTCTGATGGCATTGCAAGCTTCATTCTAGCCTCTTAACCATAACCTGTGTTTTATTGGCACCAAACATGTGAACAGATTTGGAATTTGGGGGGTTTTTTTAGTGGAGAGGTGAATTTCATCCTGTGAGAGAGAAAAAGCTAAAAGTTACACTTACTAATAATGGAAACTCATATTAAATTTGGATACTTGCAGTGGAATTTTAGATTTTCCTCAAGCCAGGAAAAAAAAAAAAAAAAAAAAAAAAAAAAAAAAAAAGGAAGACGTATTCTGAGACATTCAGTTTGTAGTCATGGCTAAAATCTAGAGTTGGTAAATCCTTATCACAAAAATACAGAATAATTTTAAGGTACCAGCATAGCCAGTTGCACAATTCATGCAGTGTTGTGTAAGAAACTTTAACCATTTTTCAAAATTTGATTTGNTGATAACAGGGAAGAAAAAAAGACTGTCATTCCTGCAAAGCATGCCATGTAAGAGAATTATTCACCCTGGTTCAACTTTGTTGACTTCTGTGAAGGTATGGCAGATACAAGTTTGGACAAGTCAGACAAGTGAAACCAAATGAAAAATTTCTACAGAAATGTTATTTTGATAGAGGAATCTATTTCTGCAAGAGAAACATACACTGAAAAATTTCCATGTGAAAATTTTAATTCCAGTTTTTAATGTCTGTTTTTTCTATAGAAAACCAAAACAAAACATTTATTTTTTTATTTTACTTTGTTTGACCAAGATTAGACTACTGGGGGAAAGTGGTTTAGAAAACCAAGCCAGATTGTTTTAAATCAACTGACTTGGCATAAAACTGCATTTCCTACCAGTGTATTTCCTTTGCCAATCATAGTTTCAGTCCCCCATTTCTTTTGGGCCAGCCTTCCTAGAAGACCACATATCCTATACAGTAATAAACGGATTTCACTGACACATGGCTTGTCTACAAGATAATTAATTCTCAGTAAGCGAGGATATGAATTTACAGCATACTAGCTATGCTGCACTGACTCTCCATATGGACATCCTAATTGCATTGTGGCTTACTCTATCGAAAGCACATTAAGGATGTAACTACACAGACTTGTTAGTGGGAAGAAAGCGAGGATAAGGGTTTGCTACTCTCCTATGCATTAGCTGCTACTCTTGAATTGCCTTGGTGAGTTCTCCTTTCTTGAGAGAGCACTGAGTGTCCAAGCTGGACTTACTGCAGACTGTCTAATGTGATACAAATCCACATCCTGACTTGCTCTTCCTCAGCTGGCCTCTTCACTGAAGTGCTGCTCTGTGTGACGCACCACACTCCAAATCTTCAGATTGCTACTTGCTCTGTGCACGTTGAACTCCCACCTGCATGGCAGCATATAGAAGAGAGGCATCTACACACATCCCTTGTCAAGATGCAGTTCTGAGTGCACCAGTATTTTTGTTTTATCAGCACATGCCGCACGAGGGCCGTGTTCACCACTAACGCCTCTCATCCTTATTACTGTGGTTTGGTCCTGTGTGTAACAGTAACGCCAAAACTATTTTGAGCAACCCTCAAGAGAGAGCTGGTCAGGTGATTCAGCTCAGATACCCCATACTGACTGACACTACTCCAGGCTTCGCACCTGCCCCCTGTTTCCAGCTTTGTTCGTGCAGGGAGGTGGTAGCTGCTGGCAGATTTGGTAGGAGGCATATCCCCATCAAGGCCAAGGCTTTCTCCACTGCAAGTAGAAGCTCAGGCTCCAAGAGTCAGGTTGCATATGGGCATTCTCTTCCTCCTGCAGTTGGTGTTTGGTTGTGTGAGTGAAACCACACTACTCTGAGGAGGGGATAGAAAGTGGATCCAGCTCCTCTGTACAGGTCAGACCATTTGAAGCTCTTGCTGAATTGTTTCAGGTTCTTTCATATCTGCTGTATGAACTGGAAATCTTACAGGAGGATTTGGTGTAAGACTTCCACAAGTGCTGTTTTCCAGCCAGGACTAAACTATCCTGGAGTAGGTTTCCTTGCCACTGAAGCCTGGAGCTACTATAGCCAGAATGTTTAGAGGTATTAAAAAGCTGGAAGCCTCTTGCCTCCCTTCAAGCAAATATTGTGAGCCAAGGAATAGCAGAATCTAGTTTTATAAGGGTCTGTGTATGCTTCCCTGCATCCCTCTGCCCCAAAGCTGGAGTCTCCCCTTCTCTCCAGAAACTGCACCTGCCATCAAACATCCCCACGTCTCCTGGAAGCCTTTATGGTCTCTGCCCCAGGGGTCTTGTTGCTGTCCCATGCTCCATGTGTATTTTCCTTTCTTGTTCCTGAGCACATCTAATGCCCACAGTTACCCTCATGCCCCCTCCCTCACTCTTTTTCCCTGGCACTCAAAGGGCAGTTGGGTGTAGGATCAAGTCTGATGCTTGCCTAGCCCGTATATGTGTGTTTCCCTTTGTTTCACTAGCCGTGCTGTGCTGTTCACAGCATGGAAAAGAGAAGTCTTTGAGGTATCTGGTGGTGGCTCCTTTACTCTGCTGCTGAGTTTCACTATCTCACGATCTTTAAGACTTTTGACAGATCAGGCTGACAGTAGGTAACATGTTCAAAACTTAATGGAGAAAGATGTGGGGGTAGTGACAGACAAACAGCTGAACAGATTCACATATGGGACAACGTGATAAGCCCCATTTTCTTAGGAAATCAGACCGAAAGTTCCCAAGATTTTGCTCTTACCATGTGAGTTTCTTTGTATGTACTAGGAGCTTTCAGAAGTTCATGATTATAAGTAAGATCTATTGTCCATTTATGAATCGCATAAATCAACATTTCCAAACTTTGGGACAGCAGCCTGTTATTGCAAAAAAGTAAAATTAAAAAATTGAAGACAAATCCCTTAGCATCAATTCATCTCAGATTTAGACCCCTCAAAGCGTGCAAGCACAGCACTGGGGAGACTTGATCAGGGGTAACCATTTGATACAGCAAAGACATGTTATCAAATCTGAACTTTTCTACTATAAGTAGATCTTTTTAGTTGAAATGGATTGTAATGTTATGTTGCTTTATAGGAATAATCTACATAGTGAATACTGCAGCTGGAAGTTAGGGTTTAAAGCAAGAGATTCTCAGAGAAATTAAAATGCCTTTTTTTTTTCCCCTTTACAAAATTTGTCTCTTCAGTTTTTCAGCCTGAGGAGAAAAAAGGAGTCTCTGGGAATTAATTTCTAATGCACTTGAAGAAATTTCCCTTCATGATTCATTCATAGAGAAAGAAACAGTGAAAACCTTTTTCCACATCAACTTGCAACTCCATTCATATTTATCAACCAGTTCTTAATCCATTTAATCCAGCCAGAGTGCCTGTGAAAAGGAGAGAGGTATGGTGTGAAATGTGACAGCCACCAGAGCAGCAGGAGGAATCTGTTATTCCATACCCATCCTTCCATGTCGCAGTAGTGGTGCTGCTCCCGGCACACGGTGGGATAAGGCACCCGCACGGCAGCGGTTCCTAGGCAGTGTCTGTCTGTCTGTCTGTCTGTCTGCAGCTGCACCTC
Source organism: Empidonax traillii (assembly GCF_003031625.1). Classification (NCBI taxonomy): domain Eukaryota; kingdom Metazoa; phylum Chordata; class Aves; order Passeriformes; family Tyrannidae; genus Empidonax; species Empidonax traillii. Next base: position 974,446 of record NW_020955218.1, on the reverse strand, counting down.
GGAGCTAATCCCTCCATGATGCTGCCAAGAGCTTTATGCCCCGGCTACCAAGGTGGTGTCAGGCATGGGGCAGGTGGAGGGTCGGTGCTTAGAGGTGAGAAGCATATGCTTTCATTGTGTATTTTTTTTAACTTAGCATTGCTACTTCCTGTGGCTTTGGACTTTGGGGCACTAAGGGACTGGTTTTGTCCCTGTTCATGTCCCATGACCTTTATGATGATACCTGTACAGATAATTTTGAAGGTTGGGCTTAGTGGGAGCAAAGTTCAGCTGCAGATTTTGAATGTTGTGCATGTGGATGGATAATTGAAATGCTCGTGTTAATAATGTGTTTGAACAAGGAGCCTCATCTCAAGGTGCAATGCTGCTGCGCTCAGCTCAGAGCTCTGATGGCATTGCAAGCTTCATTCTAGCCTCCTAACCATAATCTGTGTTTTATTGGCACCAAACATGTGAACAGATTTGGAATTTGGGGGGTTTTTTTAGTGGAGAGGTGAATTTCATCCTGTAAGAGAGAAAAAGCTAAAAGTTACACTTACTAATAATGGAAACTCATATTAAATTTGGATACTTGCAGTGGAATTTTAGATTTTCCTCAAGCCAGGAAAAAAAAAAAAAAAAAAAAAAAGGAAGACGTATTCTGAGACATTCAGTTTGTAGTCATGGCTAAAATCTAGAGTTGGTAAATCCTTATCACAAAAATACAGAATAATTTTAAGGTACCAGCATAGCCAGTTGCACAATTCATGCAGTGTTGTGTAAGAAACTTTAACCATTTTTCAAAATTTGATTTGCCTAATGCCCACCCTCACAGCAGAGCTCCCTGGAGGGGTTAACCCTCCCACTCTGCCTGCTCCCCTTATCTCCTTGGTTTGATGGAACCCTTTGCTCTTGTGCTGGCAGTCCTCTGTGGAGGAGAGGACAGCAGGATCCCCAGTCCTCTGCCTCAAAATTTGCCCATGAAAAGGAGGAGCAGAAGGAAAAGGACAAAAACTGAATTAAAACAGGTGAGGGAAAAGAGGAGGGGCTATAGGAGCAGCCTGAGCTCAGTGAGGCGGGTGAAGGGAGTTGTACCTGCCAGGGAAACATGCATTTCATCTCCCACCTGGTGGCAATCCCTCCTAAGTGGAGACTTAAAATTAAAGCAGGGTCTTAATTTCATGTGGGTGTGCAATTTCTAATGCTTGTTTTCCAGAAAAATGTGTCAACTCCACACAAATTTGCCTTCAGGCTTTTCTGTGGCCTCTCACAGCCAGTCCTTTACTCCTCATTTTAGTGCTTAGCTACTTATATTTTACTAGATTACATAGGTGAAGAATTAGTTTATCCAACTCACTGTCAACTGATTCCAGTGCACAACTAAATTTTGTTCTACGTGTAAGCAAATTATTCAGAGGTACTTGGAGATTTTCACCTGGGCTGCTCTTCTGCCAGTACCAGAAGGCTTAAGTGCAAACCACTGCTTGCAGCAGAGAGACAGGCTGATTTCAGGTTCTCTTGCCTTATTTCAATTAACCAGCCTAACACAGTCCCTCATGGAACATTTCTGATCTTCAAGGTGTCGCATTTGCAAGAAAGCGATAGAGGAGGTATCTTTGCTTGCCAGATAAAAGAAACTAATTAGATGAAGGACTTTTTTAGCACTTAAAAAACCAAGAAGCGGGTGTTAGTTCCATGTCATGCTACAAAACATCAACATGGTGACCTCATTTAATTATTTTCCTCATTCACAAAGCTCCTAGATCTGCAAGATTTCTTGCATTTCACAGGGACAATGGAACACTCCAAAGACAAAAGATGATATTTAAAAAGAAAATAACTAATTAGATGCCAAAGCTTTTTTTAAAAGATGCTCAGAAAATTAGTAAATCATTTTTCTCAGAGACAAACAGGAATTGTATCCTACTAACTACGTGCTTCCAACCTGTACATCGACTCAGAATCTAATCATTTCACCCATGAGCCAGGCTGGGTCACATTAGGGAGGGGTCAAAGTCTGAGTCAGGGATATCTATTTGTATGTTTACTATATGAGGTTTTATATTTGGTAACTTTTCTGCATGAACAGCTTTCCCAGAATAAATGCTGGAATGAAATTTGGATATCACAATATCAATCATTCTGTATGCCTGCTACTAGTGCTCCTACTTCCATAATGCTGCTGAATTTTTGTTCATAATGCACAAATTCACACAGTTTTCATTACAGTTCTGAAGCAAAGGTAGAGAGAACTGGAAAATTGGGAGGTACCAGTCAGCACCTTTCCAAGCACGCACATGTACAATGTTCAATTCAGAAACCTGGGTGCCAATCTAATATCATTTTAAGACATAAAATCATGGAATAGATTTCCTCGATATTCAAGGTGTGGTTATGGCAGCTGGTGAAATATCACATACATTATCAGCAATTCTGCAGCGTAGTTGTAAGGAAGAAGGCCTTTTGCATGCTATTACATCAAAAGAACAAAAATGCAACTCAGCTACCTGATTCGGGAGACCCTGCTAGGAAGTCACCAAGAAAAGCTCCCCATGGAAGAGCAACATATAAGGTGAATCGTATCTTTTCCAGGAAAAAAAAAAAAAAGTTCTTGAGATTAAGGACTTGTGAAGTGCTGGTAATACACTACACGCAGATTCAAAAGTGCAAAATGCTACTAGATAGAAGATGATGACAGATCTTTGCTCTTGTCAGCAGAGAGACAGTGACTGTAGCAAGTCATTATCACCCAAGTTGTTACTGTGAAGTGTAAATAAAACAAAAATAGCGACGCAGAAGATTGTAAGATTGTTGATCCAGATTCTGGGTATTTGGAAACCAGCAAAAGAAGATTCAACCAAGAAGTACCTTCATCATAAACTTGAAGCAGGGTTTAGAAGAGTGCAATGTTTTACCATGAAAAGAAAAATCATCCTATATCCAGACAGCTTGTGATAAACCTGACACAGATAATCTAGCACTAAAGACAGTCTAAAACAGCCAATTCAAAAGAAAAATACCTTCAAGTGGTTCTGAGTAGAACAGCTTTACAGATGAGAGATGACATTAAAGTAGAAACTGTGAAAGAGTTGTTGTCTTCTTGATGCTGAGAATTCAATCACGGTTCACTAATTATACCTATTTCAGTCACAGTCTTTCCTCCACAGCATTAGCAGAAGAAAGATTTAAGCCCATCAACCATAATACTTCACTCTCTTGAAGTTCTGCTGCCAAGATTTAGTTTATGCAGTTACCTGCTGAAAGAAATCCATCCACCAAAGTGCATTCTGCTGCTATTTATTGTTCAGTCTTTAAGAGGCAATGTGGAGCTTATTTGACTCCGACATGGTAAATTTCAAACTAAAGAGGCTGATACAGTCCTTTTTATCTGTAAGCTAGAATCAACCCAGGAAAAGAGCTGGTGAATTGTCTGCCATGTGTATGGTGTACTGGCTTGTGATGATGCTGATAGACTTGAGGAGACAGTACACAGAGAAGATACTTCACTGCTTCTCAGCCTCTCTTCACAAGGTAACAGCAAGAAAAGCCCCTGGGTAGTGCTTTGAAGAGCAACAGAGAACAACAAAAGAGTCGGTAGTGTCAGATGAAGGACAAAAGATTGCAGTGCTTGGAGGGCCTGGTTTGGATGCTTCCTTGCTCACACACTAAAACAGCCTTTGAATATTTTGATACTACCTTGAAGTGCTGTTTGTACACATGGAATTTTTCATATGCTTACCATTCTGCCATGTACAGAATATGCCCAGTATATTAGACCATTGAGGAGACAATAGAGACACCCAGATTCAAAGATGTAAAGGGATTTACTTTCAAATCAAGGGCAGTTGGTAAGTACCACAGTGGAGAAACATAATACAACTTTATAACTGCAATTCAACTCAAGCACATTTTTAGGTACGTAGGATTCAGTGAGACTGAGCAGATGTTGAATGAGTACTTGGTGTTCTTGAGGATAGTTGGATACCACAAATAGTGTTAATTGGACAGGTTTGTCTATTTGACAACTGGTCAGCTGGCTTGCAAAGCAGTGTAGGTGGCCTATAGATAGCTACTGAAAGCACATACTGAAGGAACCATACATGGATTTGAGGAAGACACTGTATTAATAATGACTTGTCTTCATAGAAATGTTATGACCAGTTGTCCAAACAGAAATGTTGAATGTTTCAGACATCAGTGATTAGATAGGTATTACGAACATCTTGGTAGAGGCACATGTCTTCTGAGCAGACAGGAATTCATCTTGAAACTTGACTGTTGCTCAAAGCAGAGAACTAGACATCAGAGATGTACTGTCATGCCCACATAGATCCTGTTCCTGAGAGCTGGCAATATGGAAAAACTATGAAAAAACAAACATGGTAACTTTAGGTACAGAGAGAAAAACAAAATGTGGACGATGCTGCAACGATCCTCAGGCCATCTGTCTGCATTGCTGTGAAATGAATGGTTAATACAATGTTTGCAGAGCGTGTCCCATGATTAGCCCTCCCTGACAGTGCAGAAAGCTGCAGAATGGGTGGACTTTTCATTATATCCTGGGAGATATCACAAAAGGTCTGAGAGAAATAGCAGAGGATTCAGTGCATGAATTTATGTTAAGGATATAAAGCTGGGCACTGCACCCAACTGGAGGAAATATTTGGTAGGGCATCAGTAGTCAAGCCCTATTGAATTCTTTGCTGAGAAATGGTGGAAAAAGGATAGCAGATATAAGCTGTGCAACAACTGTTCTCCATTTCCCGTGAAATCTGTAGTTTGTACATACTGAGTGTTTCAACTGGTGAGGACAAATGAGACGTAATCATTTCCAAAGACAAATTTTTGTGTAATGCCACTTCCACAGACAGCTTTATCTTGTCCTATGTATGTGCAGGTTGGACAATGGGTGTAAATGAGTTCCACTTCATTCAGCAAAATTCAGGACAACACTGAAATAAGTATGCCAAAAACTGTGCATGAAATCTGCAAGCCTTTTCCATGCTCTTAGTAGTTTTAGCTGTGAAGGAAAGCTGGGAGCCCTAAACCAGCTGCAAGGAGAGTATATTTATTAACAAACTTTCTCTCTAAGCTTGGACAAACACAGGAACAACAGATTTCTTTCTAAAAAAAATTCGTGTGTTATCTGTCTTTCCCCAAAAGAGCAATATCAGTGAATGTTGCTACCAGCATTTTGGTGCCAGCTGGGGTAAAAGGGTTTCCAGTCAGCTTCCCAGTGTATAGACTCCCTTTTTCAAAAGGCACTGTGTGCACACTCTCAAGCAGGAATTTGAAGATAATCTCAGCTAACCCCCTTGTACTGAGTTCTGCAGCAGTGACCAGTTGTCTAACTGATGACAAAGGGAATCTGAGCCATCCAAAGCTGTCCTGGTGTCGAGGGAGGTCCATCCTGTCTGTGTCACATCAAATTATGCATAAACCATGAGAAGGACCCCAAGTGCTTGAGCTGTGTACTTAGCAAAGTATACTGAAGAAGACTGAAGAAGAGCTCTACAAAGTTGTTTTAATGAAGATTTAAAAGAGGAAGAGATCTGTGCCTTTAGGAGTATACATCTACTTACAGTGTGTGCCCCTTACAGTACATTTAGTATTCTTAGTCAAGACTATTCTCTTTCTTCATGAAATTTTTTCCACATCTTTGTTAAAAATGTTTCCAAAGAATAAATAATTGAAGTCTCACCAGGCAAAAAGAATTATAAATTCATATATAATTGCTGGGCAGTTATTAAGAACAAAATTCCGGCTACTAAACTACCAGTCACAGAAGATGATTGTATCTAAATAAAAGTAAATGGATCTAGATTCCTTTAAAAAGTATTTCTGAAATTTTCCACCTTACATGGCAACAGCAGTGTGGTGACAAGAGGACTCCCAGTTTTGTTCGTAGGCGTATTTAGCAGAGATTTCTTAAGGACAGTTGCATGTACAGAGTAATTAAAAGACATTGATATTCCCAGTTCAGGAAAAAGTTATGAGGCTTTTGTGTATGTGTGTTTGGGGGTTTTTGTTTGTTTATTTTTTATTTTGTTTTAATTTAAAATAACATCTGTGTTTGCAAAGAAGCTGCCGTAATTCCTACTAGCAACACGTCTGAGGGCTGGATTCAGAGCTTAAACTTTGGTGTCCTGTGTACCTGGATAATCCTGGGCTGCAATAGAGCAGCATGGGCAGGAGGTTGAAGGAGGTGATTGTGGCCCAATTCTCTGGTGAGACCCCACTTGCAGTGCTGCATCCAGTTCTGGGGACCCCAGCACAGGATGGACATGGAGCTGTTGGAGCAAGTCCAGAGGAGGGACACCAAGTTGATCAGAGGGATAGAGCTCCTCTGCTGTGAGTAAGGGCTGAGAGAGTTGGGATTGTTCAGCCTGGAGAAGAGAAGGCTTTGTGGTGACTTAATTGCAGTCTTCCGTGCCTGAAGGGAGCAGACAAGGATGATGGAGAGAAATGATTTTCAAGAATGACTGGACAAGGGGGAATGGCTTCAAACTGACAGAGAGTAGGTTTAGATTGGATATTAGGAAAAAAATGGTTACTGTGAGGGTAGTGAGACACTGGAAGAGGTTGCCCAGAGAATCTGTGGCTGCCCCATCCCTGGAATCTCCAAGGCCAGGTTGGATGAGGCCCTGAGCAACACGGTCTAGTGGAAGGTGTCCCTGCCCATGGCTGGGGGTTTAGAACTAGATGATCTTTAAGGTTCCTTCAAACCCAGGCCATTCTATGATTCTATAATACTCCAATAGCTTGCACAGCAGCTGCTGTCAAGAAGGATTTGGGGTTTTTTATCCTTCCCTCTGCCTCTCCTCTCCTTTTCCCATATCTTGGACCAAGGAAAACTTCTCCTTGGACATTCTGTCAAAACTTAAGTGGTTTGGTTCCAACATATACTCTTTCACAGTAGAACTCTTCCATGACTCATATCCCTGTTGCAACCCTTTTGGGTGACCAGAGGTGTGGGCAGTGCCTGGAGCCAGGTGGCTGTGCCATGCCACAGGCACTTCCAGCTCAAGAAAGGCTTGACTGTGGTTTCATCCATTGCGTGTTCAAAAGCCAGCAGTACGTTCACTCACCTTACCTTGCACTGCAAGGTTCCATGTCACAGGTCATTAAACATACTTCAGGTGAGTCCTCACAGATAAAACAATAAAAATACTTGCTGGCATTGAGCAGGATGGTGAAAAATCACTTTCACACTTTAGAGTAGAATCCAAATCAACAATTTTAAATGTTCCAAATATTTGGGATTTACTTCTAGTCACGGTGAAATTTTCTAGTTTTGAACAGCCAGCCCACCAAGGAAAAGATTGCTCCTTTTAGTGTGTTCCTGGCTTACCTTGAGCAGCAGTTATGATTGCTTGAAAAAATTAGGACAGAAATAAGAGGTTTCGGCTATATTAGGACTCAAATCCCAAGTTACTGGGATATATGAAGATCTGACCAGGTAATTCCATGGCAATACCACCAGTTTTAATGGTAATAATGTCTGAGGCAGGAGTACAGGAAAGGGGCATTCTACTTTCAACCCTAATCTGCAGTAACAGGTCTATGAATGAGTTTTAAAATCATTGGAAACTTGGCTCAAATGTAATAATGGAAATGCTGACAAAACCAAAGTTTTGTCACTGGGGATGGTCTGCAGGCAAAATTATTCTAAAGGTAGCTTAGTACTCATATAACCAGTCAAATATAGAAACTAAGACTTTTAAGTCATATTTAGTATATTTCAAGACTGTTAAAGTTTCTGCTAAACCATCCTTTGGACTGATGCAAAGTGTATCTACTTGGAAGTTCTGCAAATTTTGCTGTGACTGAAACCAAAGGAATTTGAAATTTCATGGGTTTATTTTGTATTTCATTCAAAGTAAACAGTCTTACAGTCTGATGTATCATCAGTGAAAAATGTGTGGCAAAGAAAACCAGCTATTGAATACTACTCTCTTCTAATTACTTTCTCCAGCAGGTGGTGAGATTATTGTCTTCTGTAACATTATCGACTATAAACTGCAACTGCACAGTTGTAACTTAATATTACATGAATATAAACACTCTCTCCCAATGTTCTGATTTTTTTTCTTTTAATAATTGTGAAAGTAGGGGACAATAGAGTTGGGAGAATAACATTTGATTTGATAGCTGCATAGCTGAGATACTTTGTTTCATGCATCATATGTATGCACCACGTTATCCTACATAGTAGGGTGTTAGCAGTGTTTATTGTATTTTTTTTACTACAGGGTCAAGAAGTGAATGGGATGTAGTATGGTCTCAAACTGGGGTCTCTTGAAGGGATTTCAAATTGTTACTTCTAGAATAACTTCCCTTTAGAAACCTTGGAGTCACAAGGATGACCTTTATGTCCACCATTAAATATAGACCCAAACCCCCAGAATTTCTAAACACACTTAAATTGAAATCCCTGGCACTTTTTGTGCTTTGAAAATGGGACATGAGCTTTTTGTTACAATGAAAATTATTCATAAGAACAGAGCAGGTTTTAAACTGCTTCAGAGCTCAGCACTTCATCACTAGGTTTGGTGCAAGAAACCACCAAAGAGCAGTGACAGTAAAAAGAGATAAAAGGATACAGTAGACAGATATAAGTATCTATTAAGAAAAAAAAAAAAGAAGAAAAAAGAAAAATATATACATATATATAATGTCAAGTTCATGAAGGACGTATTCCAACTTTGGTCCACCCATATCACTCATCCATCTCCTATTTTGAATGATGCAGCTTATTACTGAATCATAGTGAAAGAATTGCAGTGAGAGGGCTGTCCAAAGTTATCAAAGCCCTTTAAAAAGTGTTGAAGAAAACTCAGCAACTTAAACATGCAGACAGGCAAATTTCTAGCCTCATTGTTTATGAACAACACAGCTGTGAAATTCTCCATGAGATACCAATGGGAAGTTGTAATAATTGCATCAAAATTAATCATTAGTTACAACTGCAAACTTCATTCATAGGCCATCATAAAGGATGTAAAGTCAAACATTAAAAAGCTGGGAGATGCCAGAATTAAGGCTGTCTGTGTAACCTCAGTTTAGCCCCCATAATGAATATACCATATAATGCAATCTGCAATTATGTGATAATACATTATTTTCTGTAGGATTGTTGCCTCATTCGGTTCACAGCAAGGATTAAGTACATGAGAAAACCAAAAGGCATAGGATTTGAGAGGTTTCAGAATTTGGACCTGCAGCGGTTGAACTCAATGACAAAAGTTTCCCATTTCACCCCAGAAATGTTCTTCAGTGATACTGTTAATTTTATTGTGGAAGCATGGCTGGCAATCACTTGGGAAAGAACCAAAGACACTGAAGGGGGAACCCCCCCAATCCTTTACCCTTCCTCTTCCTGCTACTTTCCTGTCCCCTCTGTTGGAATTATTTGCCTCCTCAATTAAAACAGACCTCTGAGACAACTGATTTGACCCTGGGCCCACGGAGAAGGAAGAAGCTCTGGAGGAGCATGTGGCTGGAGGTGGAGGCCTGTAAGAGTGGCTGTTCTGCCAGGCAAGGAGCATCTCCCACATTCACAAACAGCACACATCCTCCCTCCCCATCTCCACAGATTTCCTGACCTCTTCCTCCCTGACAAGGTTTCACACTCTCAGTGCTGCCAAGCGTAAATCATCTGTTTGCGTAACTGCGGTCTATTGTGGTGGCCTCGTCTTGCCACAGTAGGAATGAGCAGCTGGGACCTGGAGCTGGGCTCCAACCTCTCATAGTAACAGTGCAAATACTCTACTTTGTAAAAACAATAACTGGGAGACTAATTACTATTTCACACTGCTGCTTTCAGCTACCGCAGACCTCAGAAATGCAAGTTCAGAAGGGCAATTATTATCCCCATATTGCTCTTTGGGAAGAGTACACTGGGAACGTGGAGCTCTGTTCGGTGCATTGGCCTGCCTTGGTGCAGGTGGGACATGAGACCTGGCCACCAAAAATAAATCTTTCTTGTAAAGGGTGGATGAATCTTGGCTAAAAAAACCCATGTGGTATTTTTGAAAAGGGATAATGCTGTGAGCAGATAGAGGTGAAGTTATGAACATAATCTGCTCGGATTATAAAGATTAAATGGCATTCGACATATTTCTGCATATTACACTGGCACATAAGGTCAGGAAGTGCAGGACAGAAAGCACCGCCCTTGTCTGCTTACAAAACTGTCCAGGGGCAGACTTCCCTGATTAAGAGCTATGAGTTAATAACCCAGAGAAATCCAGGGAGTGGAATGGCACACATATATACATGTACTGGTTGTTAAGTTTTACAAGTGCCAGGGTGGGTGGGCGACAGCAGCTCATCACCAGAAGACCTGGTGGGATGCCACAAGGGCACAGTGTGCTGCCATTACAGGGAATGCTGGTAATAAGTAATCTGTTTTTGAAGGGCTTTCCTTGTGGGACTACTCTCTGGCTAGCAATGCCATATCAAATGCTGGAGGGGCCATATCAAACGCTGGAGGGGCCATCCCCTGTTGCAGCAGCGTTGTCTGCTAGAGAAGCGGTTGTAGCATTCCTCCAGATGTACTGCCTTGGCAAAGGATACTCCTATCTTCCTGTGCCACAGCAAATTTCCATCAGGTTGACTGCAAAGTTACTCAATGGCTAAAATACCTTTACTCTTTATCTCCCACTCTTCCATTTTAACTACCTTTTTTTTTTTTCTCTCTCAAGATGCAGGGAAAGCTGCAAGGCACATAGTTGAGGTTAGTGGCTTTCTTTACACTCATAAGAAGGGCAAATTATTCCAGAGAGAGGGATTAAACCTCGGAAGGCCCAAGCAACAAGGTCATACCACTCACAGGTTTCATTGCCTCCATGCAAGTGGGATACTATGTGGTTAGAAAGGGGGTCTGAAAGGCAGGTGTTGTATCTGCTATACACTTGCAAATAGATTTCCAACAACTAGAGAGAGGAAAGCATCTTGGAAAGACAGGAAAAATAATGTGAAAACAGGGAGAATTTAGGAAAAGCTTGGGGATATCAGAAATATTCCAACAATCAGAACACTCCCAGAAAAGGTGCTCCTCTTTCCCATAGGAAACCGTATGCAACACCCTGGGCTGGTGCTGAGAGTCTCTGTCTTAATCTGACAGGTACAGATCAGTGTTCCAAAGCAGGACAGAGCTCCAGTGGGCAGCTGGACGGCAGGAAAAGCTGGGACAAAAATTTTCGAAGTTGGGAGCTTTAACTTGGATTTGCCATTAATCCTCAGAGCAGCACATGCGGTGAGCAGCAGGGAGAGCTTGGCTGTCCGAGGCAGCACGTAGGCACCCAGCAGGTTTTCAGAGGGCCTCCATCTCTCTGCTATTCCCCCGGAGCACACTGGAAGCTGGCAGATGCCCAGCTCCTGTGAAAAATCAGGCTGCTTCTCAGAAGTGTAACAAACTAATTTTAAGCGGCCATTTTTAGAAAATTGGCCTTTGTTTCTCCACCAGTTTTTCATTTCCCCATACATCTTTAACAACAAAATATGTTTAGCAGCAAGGAGAAAAAAAATTCTGAGCAGTAGATGGGGATTTTTCCAGGATCATTTCAGTGACAGCTATGTATAGTCCTAAACAGTATGAGGGCATGATTCAGTGATCCAAACAAACTTTTGGGTTGAGACCAGTTGTTATGAATACTTTTTTTGCTCTTTTTAGGATTAAAAAGAATCTATGTGTATATTACACTCAGGCTGAAAGTTGGGCTGCTTCTTATTTGCTTTTCATCATGTTCATGCTTATTCTCGTTGTTATTGTATTGCTTTCATCTCCAATAAACAGAGTATTTTTTAAAAAAGCCCAATGCCTCTTGTATCTGCAATTCCAGATTCCTTGTGACTTGGCGTAGCTCAAAGAACTGGAGTCTGAATTGCTGACCTACCTCAGATCTGCTGGCTTTCTGGTTGCTGCTTGAATTTTTCAGTGGTAAGAAAGTGACAGTAATATATCTATAACTTGAGCTACTGTGTAGCTTTTTCATTCTGTTCTGATAGTTGAGCTACCAAACAGTGAGTGACAGAAAGCAAACAAAGCTAACAAAGGGAAAAAAAAGGGGAAAAAAAAAAAAGAAAAGAAAAGGAGGAATGACATAAAGTAATAAGAAATAAAATATAAAAAAAAGAGAGTGAAATCCAGGCAAGAATAATAAAACAAATGGCAGGATTTGATTTTACAGTGCTGGCTTACAGCCAGATAACTGTCTGAAAAGTAAAACAAGTGAAGCAGATACACCTAAGGTAAAAATAATGTGTGTATTCTTTTGAGGGAAAGATGAACTAGAAGAAAATAAAAGACCCATCAAGAATGATAGAATTGCATTACTTTAACCCCTTCAGTCTCACATTGAGTAGAAGAGCTCCTACTATATTTCTATGTTGCTTTTGAAATAGAAAAATTAATAATAGCATGAGAACAGTAGTATGTTGTGAACAGAGGGAGAAGCTGGAAACATATGAAGTTGGATCTTATCTGCCTTTTTGCCCCTCTGTGATTTACACAGAGGCATGTCCTCCCATCTCTGCCCTAGCTGTGACTCCCCCGGTCCTGTCAGTCTGGTCAACAGGCCTTGTGCAGCCTCTTCAGGAGGAGAGATTAAAAGCAATCTGTTCTTCCACAATTCAAGTGTTTTTCTCCTTTTTCCAGGAAGCTCCATAAAACAAAATGTCTGCTGAACTGTATCTGATCTCTGATCTCAGTTCCATGAGTGAAAACAGATTCTGGCCCACAACAGGAGGAACCTTTTCACAGGAAAAAGTGCTTTTTCACCCACCATCTTTTGGTAGTAGCTTGTTTGGCTTTTGGCACAAATGTCACAAACCGATTTTAATTTTAATTCCTTCTATCCCACAGGGATTTTACTTTTTTGCCACTTGACTGGGAGCTGTATTTCCATGACTACTCTCCTTGAAATGCCTTACAGAGCTTTCAAAACTAAATGGTCCTTGTGGTTCACTTTTTAAGAAAAAGCCAATGATAGCCAAATGATAGCCAAATCTAAAGCAACTTTTCAGAGGCTGGGAGAATTCTTCTCCTCTAATCCATGGAAGATGTGAATTTTACTGGTGTTACTGTCAGCTGTCAGTTGATAGGAGTAGACTGGCCCAGAGGAGGCAGAGGAGATGAATAAGGTATTCTTCAGTCATAAACTTACCCTTTACATACATGTCAATGGGGATAGCAATCATTCTTCTCATAGCAGGTTTTAGCTCTCCTTTTCTGGGTGATGGCTGGCCACAGTTTTGATGCACAAGGGACACAAACCCCAAATGAAGGCCTCTAAGGGAGCCTATACAAAGACTGTTCTGCAATGAACTCTACCTGACTTTATTCTTCCCAGTGATAAAAGAGACCAAAAGAACTCTAACAGTCCTGTTTAGCTTATATGAAATAAAAGCTAATTATATGCCTCTGAAACCACTTCACAGTGAAGAGGGGTAAACACTGGCTTTTTTATGGCTACTGCTGTATATATTTTTCTCCTTATCTTAATGCAGATTCTTGGCATATTGGTGTATAAATAAAGGCAACCTATCCATTTCCCTTCCAGATTTCCAAGAAAAGTTACAAGCCAATTAGCTTTGTATCATAAGCTTTATTGGCAGCAGAAAGCCAGAATCACAGGAACATTTGGTTCCCAGGAATTTGGATCTCGTAAGAGAGGGCCAGTGCCAACACCAACCAGAGTGTCTGCCAGTTGTTGTTCTTCACAGCTACAGCTGGCTGCCATTCCCAGCAATGCCATAGATTAAAGATCAATACCTAATCAGATTCACTTTGTGAAAGGTGTGGCGTCAGTGGGACATAAGGCTGTTTATGAGGCAGAGAGGTGAACACCACTATGAACAGGAGTTAGAGAGATGAGTGAAACTCCAAAACCTGGAGGGGATGCTGAATTTGAAGGCAGGCTTGCAGAGTCCTTCTGGCAGAGGCATAATATCTGTAATGTCTAGATCATGAGAATATATTAATCCTTGGAAAACTAGATCATGTGGCTCTCAGTAATGAATCCTGCACAATTTGCCTCCTTCTACCTTGATCTTGGGATCCTTTCTCCCTCCCTCTAATCTTATTTTCTCACAATGAGAGTGATATTTTTGAGACTACCATGGCCCCTGAAACATATGAGAACATTATTGTTGTAATAACTACATCTGAATATTCTTCCTGTGCAGTCTCCCAGGATATAGAAAATACTGCCTAGGAATCTTATTTATGTCTCTAAAGCAGGAGGGCAAGGTTACAGCTAAGATATATGAAGTGCCCTTCTCCTTTTGCCTTCAGTGTCCCCTGCAATTGCCGCAGCAGAGGAGCAAAAGAAAACATAAAAGAAATACAAATGGCCTTGTTCTTTTTTAACTTTTTGGGTCACTCTCTGTAACATCATTATATTCAAGAGACCATTCATCTTTGGTCCATGAGGCCCCCCGCCGCCTCTCACTGCCTGAGTAATTGGTGTCTCTTATCCCTGAAAAGAGGTAGCAACACTTCTCCAACTCACTGGAATGTTGCAAGGGAAAATTAGTAGGTATATGTGGCTATTGTTGTTCCACGACACGGCGCCTATCCAAAAGGAAGCCTTTTTATTTTGCAATTCACTTATTTAAGACAATCCAGCCAAAAGGTATTTGAGTTGAGCAGTCTAGTCCGGATTTTAGGAGACCTTACTTATCACTGTTTCAAGCTGGGTTACTTCAGCGATTTCCAGGGGACCCATCTGCTTCCATAGCGTGGCTCCCTAAATCTCTCCTTGAGCAGCCAGGCCATCAGCATGGAACAGGGAGTGGAAGGAGTGTGCCATTCCCCAAATGTATTAATTGATTTAGCAGCAGTTTAAAACAATGTTGAGCATTGTCAAGGATGTTCCTTTGTGGCACTAAATCAAGTTCCTCAAGATGGATTACATACTAACCACATACTATCTAAAAATCTCAAGGGCTGTTTATTGTTCAACAATTTATGATAGCCTTGTTAGAGCCCTGCATATCAGGCATCTCTGGAGTATGGGAAGAAACAGAGACAAATAGCACACAAACTATATTGAACAATTCATTACATTATATTGTTGAAACCTAAGCACAGCATGCAGATAACCCTTTTATGCACGCTGCCTTATTGAACAATAATCACTCTGTAATGTTTCAGATATTTAAATCATATTTATAATCACACATTTTAATGCAACACCCCTCATAAAGTTCTCAAGGCATTTTACAGGATGCATAAAGCATGGAAAAATACAAAATTCTAAAATGCAGATTCACCTACCACAGGCCCTGGAGGTAGGCTAATGAGGTAGATATACAAAACTCTAAGCTGACAGTTTAACTGTTTAAGTAGTGTATATAATAATTCAAACACATTTTAAGATATCCCTAGTTATAAACCTGTTCTTTAACTAAATATTTGGGCTAGGTTGTATAAGTGCTTATTTGCAGTTTACAATTATGGTGAGAAACAGCAACATTTTTTGGTTCCTTATTTAGAATCTTCTGCTTAAAAGCTTTCACAGATACCAAGCTAAAAGATAAATTACCAGGGGAGGTTTCCAGTGTGTTTGCTGAGCAGTGTTGTTTATAAGAACACTTCTCCAAAGAGGGCCAAAACCCTTCCCTTTTTGCATGGGCCACAAGACCATGACTCAGGTCCTCACAGCTGCAGCTCTGCAGAGATGGAGCACTTCATGCCATGCCTCAGCTTCCCAGTATTTACACAGATTTAATGGCACTTCTATTTCCAGCTTTTGATACATCTGTGCATATGTGAATGAAACATCTCATACTCATGGTCTTTGGTGCTACCCAACCACGGCTTCCATTTGTTCTTGCCTAAAATGGCACTTACTGGAGTTTTCCTGAATTGGTGACCAGCACAGCTGGCACAATACCAAGAGTGTGAAATGTGCAGTCAGATTATGGTCTTTTAGCACTTCACAGCATATAGACATCTGATGTGGACTTGGTTTGACCAATGATATCTTAATTCTGATTATATAAATGCTGTACTTCCTACTAGAGCAGGCAGTAGCAAGTTAATTCCATCTCTTTTATTCACACTCTTTTTAGTTGTCCCCAGGTTGCAAAAATCAAGGTTAAGTTACTGAACTGTCATGAAGTTTTTCTGAGAAAAAACTGCTTTTAATTCTGCGCCTCTGACTGTAGAAAATTCTGGAGTTACTTGCAACTTTCAAGGTTTTTTTTATTTTAACATATTTCACTATGTCCAGAAATATTTTTTAATATGTTGTAATGTGTAAAAAGTGTGGGAGGGTTGGGATATTTTTCTTGATGGCACTGTGTGCATGTGTCTATATTCTCATGGCATATTTGTGGCTTGGATTCAAACTATAGATCAATTCTCATTTTTCTGCTTCCAGACATTTCCCCCTTCCTTTAAGTTAGCACAGAAAAATTAGGATCAAGTGGCAGGGAACTTTAAATAAAAAGACGTGGTATTTTGATGTTTAAGGATCTCAAAACCAGGACTTCATAGCTTGATGGGATATAATTAAGCAAACAAAAAAACCCCAGAAGCCAAAACCCTTATGGAAGAAATAGAACAGAGAGAGTCCCTATGGTGGAAAAAGAACTGGCTAATCAACAACATCTATAGATCAGAGCACATTGGGAGGATTCGTGATTCTCCATGATATTTTTTTTTTAAAGATTATAATTCTATTTTTGCAAACAACTTATGTCCTGAGAGATGACTAAGGAAACCCAGCAAGCTGTGGGACATCTGTTTTTGGTTAATGCACCAAAGGACAGTACCTTTCCCTGGATACTTTTCCTGGTGGGGAAGGCAGAGCCAACAGCAGCAGGTGAGGAAACCTGGTCAAGGATTTGTCCAGTTTACTGCATGCTCCTGAGTCAGATGTGAAGCACAGGGGTGCACAGTGTTGTGCCACACGTTGCCACATTTTTCTCTTGAACTTCAGCATGTGCCTTGTTTCTCTGGGACACGGCTCTGCCTGAGGTAACAGGAGAAACTCAGCAAGAGTCGCTGATGTGCAGGAAGGCTGGGAACACACCGTCAGTGGATTGTGCTGGTTTCCTGCTGAGCCCTGTCAAGACTCTTGGTTTTGGAGATACTGTCTTTCACAAAGGGTAAATTGAAACTAGTCTGCTTTTCAGTGGGGTCTTACCTCCCTGAAAGACAGCAGGCCTTCATGGATCTCACGCTCAGCAACAGGCAGGATCACCAGCCGGGATCATGATTTGTACTTATGCCTCAGCCTTTTCCAGAGGTAGGGTTATAACCTATGGACACTCTTTCACTCTGAATGCTCTTTCAGAACATTATCCTGGGAAAACATCTGTATTCAAACATATAAGAGAGAGACTGGAGTCTACTGCTGGCACTCAAGAAAGAAAGCTCATGCCCACAGGTCATGTCAGCTCAGGATGGCCTGGACATGCCCATGCTAAGAATCTTCTTACGAGAAGCACAAATAACGTTGTGTTGCAGACAGCAAAAAAGGGTTGGAAAGACTGTTTCTGTGTTTGTGTGAAGGTACAGTTGGAACTGAAACACAGGGCATCAGTCATCAGCAGGGACAAACTGCAGAGACAGTCTCAGATGACTTTCCACATCGTTGTGCCGACACTTCCTCATTTCTGTCTGAGTCAAAAAAATATTGCTATTTTGGATGCAAACCTATATTGAGATTTCTCTCGTACTTCTCTACATGTTTTTGTTGTCTCTTTTCCTGTCTAGTCATAATTTTCACCAAAAACAACATGTGAGGATGAGTTTTAGTTAGTGGCTTGAGCACACGGTAGGTTATAGAACTGCGAGCAGTCGGAGAATGTCAGCCTTACCTAATGGAATAACAGATAGAGGGCAAGAATAATAGCTCCCTTGTCTGCTAGTCTATTAATAGAGGAGCCATCAATATTGCAAAATGACTGGTAATAAGAATATTTTAAGGATGGGGATGAACCTTGGAAATAAATGAACTTTCATTGCTAGCAGGATTGTTACAGAATAAATGAAATGCTTTGAGAAATAGTTTGTTTGGTTACTGGGTAGGAATATAGTATCAAATGTTAGTTATTGTTGTTATTTTTTATTATTCTGCTTTTTTAAATGTTTAGTCATTCTTTTTTCCCTTTTACATCCATGTCCAAAAAATACATAGCACTTCTGACCTAGGAATATATTTATACAACATCACAAAGCTTTTCTATGGCAACAGGCCTTGTCAAGCTGTCACAAGCACCATAATGACAGATTTCCAAGCAGTTCCCAAATAAATATGATCTTAGCATGTAAGTGGAGAAAAATGCTTTCCGTAAGTGGCATGTAGTTCGAAGAACCTGGCCCTGAGGTGCAGGTAGAAGTTACAAACCAATATGTCACCATGAAAACTAGTAAGAGATTCAATATTCAATTAGGACTGAAGCCTTTACATTTGGAAAACAAAGGAGAATAAAGGCTAGTTCTTGAGACCTTTAGTCACAAAACTAAATGTGACCAATCTCAATCAAAAGGACTTCTTGAATGATTAAAGACCAGGTCTCAAGAGTTGAAGGACTGGACCCTGCCAAGTCAAAGAAGATTTAGAATGATGGCTGACATGGGCTATGTGGTACAAAGAGCTTATGAAGTCCCCAAAGAAGTCATACAATTCAGAATTGGGCACTCTGATCTTAAAAACAATCTTGAAGTCAGATTCTGCCTTTGAGATGTTTTCTGCTTCGTGCTGGATTCCACTGGAGTCAGCAGTACTAATAGGATAAGGACCCTGGGAAAAATTTTATTTACAAATGAACTGCAGCAATGACTTATGAGAAGTGAGTTCAGGCTCTCCCTCCACTCGATGTTTTACAAGCACTTACATTTAAATAGGATGTCTCTTAGGGAGCCATACTGTCATCCACCTACCTGAAAAGAAAGTACCGGAGCATCCCAAGTGAAGTCAGACGTCGTTCCATCTATTATGTTTACTTAATGATCGTAACAGTGTAACTCTGATGCTATCTTTTTTTTTTTTGTACTGTTGTACATTTCTTCTTCCCTCTGCCTTCTCAGAACACCTCCAATAGCCTTCTTATCTTGTTCTTTTCCTCCCCTTACTCACTCTCAGCTTTATGCCTTCACTTGTGCTGCCTCCTAACACATTAAATAGTCTCCATGACCTCATCTGTCAAACATCCTTTTATTCACATCCAAAAAATCTCTTAAAACCCAACTCTTCCAGTACGCAAGATTTCTCCTTTTATCATTTATAATTCTGTCTGTCTTTTTTTTTCTTCTTGTCTCTCTTTATTTTTCACATTGTAACAGACAGAGCTGGTAGTATCATCAGTAGCTAAAATTGCCTGACATTTCCCATTACAAGATTTTGTTTTTAGTTGCTTATAATTTTGCAGCTTTAAATTACTTGGACTGAATTTTTCCATGCCAGGTGTCTCAAGCAAAATTTTTCTGGAAAGTTTCAGCTAGACTAGTTTAGACAGTTCTGAAAATGCAATTAAGGAAAAACACCATGGTTTAGCCATTTGAAAGAATTCTTACAGGCACTTTGTTCAAAAGCACTTGCAGCTCCATGGTTTGATGTAGAGATTTCAAGGATTCTTAGTCTGCCTCTGTCTGCACCCCAAGGAAACTCTCAGTCTCCCCTAAAATCTCACTTAAATTCAAGCTTAATGGAGAATTGCGAGACTTTGGCTGCCAAATTTTTTAACGCAGTAGGGGCTGGAGTGGAAAAAGTTAGAAAATTCCAGATTTAAGGTTGCTTTGATAGCCTTAACTAGATCCTCACCTCTTCTGTTAGCTGTAGCTAATATTTAATTACATATACAGATTCCACCCTCTTTCCCCCCCCCCTCCCCCCCCACGGGTCCAGCCTCGTGCAGGGCACAGGATGGGCCTGTGCAGCCTTCAGGGAAGAAGGGTTCATTTGTTTGCTGAATCTAAAAGGCAGCCACTCAAGAGCAGTAGGCATGGGAATTGAGAAAGGAAAAATTGCTTGCTCTTTGCGTAGCCAAACACTTCCTGGAGCTTTGGATGTTGCTTCTGCCCCTGCCAAAAGAGGGGCGATTTTAAGAGGTATTTAGCTGGGCAGATCCATGGAAAATATTCAGCATCTGCTGTTGAGTGAAAGAACTAAGAATTTTAGCAAAATTGAAATCTGATCATATATGTAAGGGCAATAAGAAAGTATACACTTGAAAGAGGTCTCAATTTAAACTGCAGAGACTTAATATTTAGGCTTTGTGTGTTGTGCTCTACAGCTTTTAGCCTTCTTTTCAACTAGAAAAATGTGTTAAGCCTCCACAGCTAGTTAGAGCAGGAACCCAGCTCTCTAATCCCTGTCAAGGTAAATCAGGAAAAAGCTTGCACTTCTGAATAGCAGCTCACACATCCAATATATGCCCTAAAATAATTATTTTCAGGATCTGGACTTGTTTAAAACAAAGTGCCACAGCTGGTGTTTAGAAAGCAGATCATAACAAACAGAAGATAACTTTAGCATTTGCACACAGAATTCAGGGGGCTTGAGGGGAAGGTATCAGGGTGCCACAAAGATTGACATGAAAGTCTCATTCTCATCTGTGCAAATCCAGCTCTGGCAGTGAAAAGGGATGGCGAGGTGGGATGCACATGGTATTGCAAGGACAGAGTGATGGAGCTTCTCTTGTGTAAATGGAAAACTGTGCTGCAATCACATAAAATGTTCATTTCAGTAAAACACTTGGGAAAACAAATGAGGAATATGCTTGGCACCATGGCAGAGTTTTATCAACCTTCAAAGTTTTCCAGAGTTTTCCATGAAGTCCTGCAGATGCTGCATACAGAGTAAAGCAAAACAACAGTAGTGTTTGGTCAGAGCAATAACTGTATCTCAGTAGATACCAATTAGTTGCCAAGAACTACTGTGTATACATGACAGAGGTTAAAATAGCTCAGAAGGTTTTATTTCTGAAGCTGTTCTCTTCATAACATAATTTATTAGTCATATCCAGTTAGCACTTCCCTAGAAGTGAACTCAACATCACACTGAGCTCAGAGCGAAAAAGGATACTAAACTACATAACTAAACTGTTTCCTACAATTACTATTCAAATCCTTAGTAAAGGATTTATGTTTTTTAAAACACAGTAAAAGCACTTTATCTTGAAGTAATTTCTTTTCTTTTACAGAAGAAGTAGCACAAAAGGCTTCTGTATGGGTCAAACTCTCTGAAGTCAGCTCCTTGTTTTAGGAAGATATGTGGATTGATATAACCTTCACAGTCACATTTCTGTATGCAAGAAGGCAGAAGAGCTCACTTTTTGAATTAAGAAAAGGTAAGCCTCATTCACGAAGGCAGAAGTTTTATGAACCTTTGTGTTTCTTTCATAAATATTTGGCCCGCATTTCTTTTCAAGAATTATTTCCTAAAAGAGCCAAAAAGAATCCACTGAAACTCCAGCATCAAATTAACTCAGAGCTGCATGTCTCTGCTGCAAAACAAACATCCATTATGAATGTAAGACATTTTGAGAGGGGTGGATCTTTGTACAGGAATTATTCTTGCTGTGCCTAATATGACCTTTTCTTGACTGGCTTTTTTTTCTTGTCTCTTATGCTTGTTTTCCTGAATATCTCCTAAGCAGTCTGAGAGCTCAGTATAGGCTGAGCAATGCCTTAGACTCTGCAGTCTTCCACTGAGTTTCTAACTAGGTTGAACATGTTCACCCACCCTTGTTCTGAATTGCCATATGCCTGCAACTTCAGTGAGCTCTGATGGATATAACTGTGAGGAGGCATTTCATAAAGGCTCCTGGCTCTTATGCTCAGTTAATTCCCCACCAGCGACCAAATTGTTTACCCACAGCATATTGCACTTATTGAGAATTTTTTATCAGCTGTGCTGAATTTTGCCCTTCTTGAGAATTTTTGATCAGCTGTGCTGAAATCCCTGGATTTTTTTTTTCCTCATTATGTCCAAAAGCAATGGATGGAAAGTAAAGAATTTATTAACTATACTTTACAGGTGACAAGACTAAGGAACAAGAAAATGAATAGGTTTGTGCAGAGTCATGCAGTGAGGCATTTTTGCCACCACCTCCAAAATTTCTGACTTTCAGGACCAGACTGAGTTACATGGTCACACATTGCAGCTTGTGTCTATTCTTTGATCAAAGTGGCACTCTTGGCAAGCAGGGATTTTGTTCCTGTACTCTTCCTTCCCAAAGATGGCACAGAGGTGCCAGAACTCCAGTTGCAACAAACATTTGTTTGTGCAGGAGGACCCAAGGTCACAGCGGTTAATCCAAAAGATCATTTCGCAGTGGATTATCTCAGATGATGTTTTCTAAAAAAATGCTCCATATCACGCATGGGCCAAAGTTCACAGAGCTCTTCCTCTGGACCCTTCTGTCTGTCACACCATGTTTGTTAACACCAGTAGGCGACTGCTTAGGGGAGAGCAGTGGAGGCTGCAGCGTTTTGTGGAGCATTACATCTATATCAGAGAGGAAAAGGGAACATGACACAACTTGTGTCTCTTCGTCTGAGGTGGCTTATGCACAGCCATTGCTTTACCTAAGGGTGGAATATTTTTTCTGCCTGACACAGTGTTCATTTCGACAGATTTCCAGACACTAGAAGCCACATTTGTGCTGTGAGCTGAAAGCGCCAGGATTTAGCCTGGGTAGACTTTTTCTCTGGGAGATTTTTGTGATTCAGGCATCCTTTCTGTCTCCTTATCTGGAACACAGAAGAGTATGGAGATGCCACTTTTCCATGAAGCAGAACAAATAGGTTATTAAGGGCTTGCCTCACCGAAGCTGTGCAGAAAATATTTTGACTTTAATGAATCAAGGCAAAGTATGAATAACCAAAGGTCTAGGTTTCTGGATGACCTCCTCTCTAATCCTTGTGCTTCAGCTTGCAGGAGCCTAAGTCCTGAACCAGTAGACTATTATATAGAATCAAATAACCATCTTAAAACCCACCTTTGCAAGCCTCCAGATATTCATGCTGAACCTTCTCAAAACAGAGATCAAAGGATGTGAAGCTCCTGTAAGACCTATCCAATGATCCTCATCTTCTGATCTGTGAAGATGCCATTTGCAGGACCACAGAAAGTTTGGCTGGGCTGCCATGCTTCAAGTGTAAAATGCACATGCTGTAAAAATTGTGGGTTTCCTTAATAGAGTGAATGTTGTCAATTGAGATGATGATGAAAGACATCTCAAAACAGTGGTCTGTCTCATGGGAGGTGCCATGCTGTTTAAGATGTCATTGTCTCTCTCTCTGTGCCGCAAAACTGATGAGGCTGCACCTCAAGTTCTGTGTCAGTTCTGGGCCCCTCAGTTCAGGAAGGACCCTGAGGTGCTGGAGTGAGTCCAGAGAAGGACAGCAGAGCTGGTAAAGGGGCCTGGAGCTCAAGTCCTATGAGGAGCGGCTGAGGGAGCCCAAAGAAGAGGAGGCTCAGGGAAACCTTCTCACTCTCTACAATTACCTGAAAGGAAGTTGTAGCCAGGTGGGGGTTGACCTCTTCTCCCAGGCAGTTAGTGACAGAACAACAGAATCTTAAGCTGCACGAGGGCAGGTTTAAGTAGGACAGTAGGGAGAATTTCTTCACAGAAAGGGTGATTAGACATTGGAATGTGCTGCCCAGGGAGGAGGTAGAGTCACTGTCCCTAGAGGTGTTTAAGGAAAGACTGGATGTGGTAGTTAGTGCCATGGTCAAGTTGGCATAGTGGTGTTCAGTCACGGGTTGGACTTGATGATCTCAGAGGTCTTTTCCAGTCCAACTGATTCTGTGTGATTCTGTGTGATTCTGTGTGATTCTGTGTGATTCTGTGTGATTCTGTGTGATTCTGTGATTTTCACACTAGTATGCTGGTAGAAAGATGATTTGTCTGGGCTTTTCTAAGTGTCTGCCTTTTAAAATATATATATTTTTAACAAGATCTTTCTCTACTGCTCTGCAGCCTCCAAAGGACAGGCTGATCCTGTATGTGGCCACGGTTAGGTAAATGCCTCTTCCCCTTGTTGCTGCACCTGAGCAGACAATCCTCTTGCTGCCTTATCCAGGATGCTCTGTGGTCTGTTTCCAAAACAATTTTAGTGCGGGAAAAAACCCACATCTTCTTGTATTTCCAAGGAGAGGAAATTCCATGCTAAATTTAAGCACGAGATACAAGTGGGCACTGGCAGAAGCCGTACATACCACAAATGTAGTTTTCAAACTGCCGAAATGACGTCCATTTCTTATTTTCTGCAATGGTCTGGCAAACACCACATATGGACCACAGTTCCCTCAAAAATATTCATGTTCAACATGTATTTTAAACCCAATCAGCTTTTCCTGCGAAGCCAGCCCAGATAAAACTCCTTCCTACCTACTCAAATGGAGAGAGCATCCTGCTTTCTGGATACTGCCGGAGCATCACTGCAGGTGGACACTTCACTTTCCACCAGCCCTCTTCTCCTTGAGCCCCTTTCCTGCCCTAGTGGGGTCCTGCATGGCCCAAAGCCCCCTGAGGGTGCAGGGCCAGGGGTCCTCCATGGGGTGGATTTGGGGAGGGGGTAAGTACAGCAGGATTAGGGGGGGTTCCCCTCACAGAGAAGCGACAGTGGATACAGCTGGGTCTTATACTACTGGTGTGAATCACTGCCATACTAAATAGGCAAGCTGAAGGCTCCATGCAGAAGAAACACATATTTAATATATATGAGATTTACTGTTGAATTTTTGTGTATTAATGCACATTATATCGACATTTACTGTGAGAATTCATGCTTCATAAACATGGAATTGTTCTGTTTTCTCAATTTGTGCCAGTTTCCTATAAATACAGAAATTAGATAGTTATCCCTAAAGCTATCTGATAGAATTCAAAAATAGATAAACATAGAATAGCAATGCAATTTAGTCATTGAAATTCTAAAAAAAACCACAAAACAAAACCAACAAAAAAAAATATATGCCCATTATCCTTTTGATGAATCTGGCCTTTTGCCTCAAAACCACTACCAGTTTCAGCTGGCATAAGAGGAATATTTTATGAATACTGCCCAATGTTCACAGCACTGAACTGGAAATGCCAGTCAATAACAGCTCATTATCATTATCCAGATGAGAGGCAAATTAAGCATGGGAACACTATGCTATCATAATGTAAAGGTTGAAATTCAAAACAGAAAAAGGAAGAAATATTTGGACTAAGATTGTCTACACAACAACTTAAGGACCATTGTGACTGGATTTGAATTTGTAATTTTTCTTAACAGGCTGGAGCACTCTTGCAAAGACATAGGTGGAGCACCAGATGTATTCCTACAGAATTCATCTTTTCCAAAGAATGCTGATGAACAAAATAAAAATGTTTTGCAGGAAAGATGGAATACAGTCAAGGCTCTGTCTAAAATTGGCCTTCTTCCTTGATAATTTGTCTTCCCACCACTTAAGCAGCCCACTTGAATGGCCTAGTTCCCAAGATGGTATCAGCCCCTCCTGCCAGTTGCACCATAATGACTCAGTAGACTTCAGCTCCCATACTAGCCAAGCTTTCAAAACTCTAATTCCTTGGCATTTCAGGTGGGAGGAGGAGGCAGTTTGCAGTTCCCCAGACATTTGCCTTCCTGCTCCTTTGGAGAGCTTGT
The DNA here is from genome assembly GCF_003031625.1 of Empidonax traillii. Taxonomy (NCBI): domain Eukaryota; kingdom Metazoa; phylum Chordata; class Aves; order Passeriformes; family Tyrannidae; genus Empidonax; species Empidonax traillii. Next base: position 948,846 of record NW_020955218.1, on the reverse strand, counting down.
GCACCAGCGATGCCTTCAAGAAGATATGTCCAAGTTTCCAAGTCTGGGTGTCCAACCTAAGCACACCAGGTAAGTCTGAACTTTATGACTGCTTCCTCCACAATTTCTAAACCTTTGTTTGGAGTCAGCGTGAAACTGGCCATTTAGACAATCTTTGAAATGGAGGTTTCACCTCCTCTACATGTTGGGCCAGACCAGTAACACCAGCACTGAGAGAAAATTCCCCATTTTCCCCTGTGTGATGCACCTTGGTCTTCTTCACAGCGCTGCCAAATGCCCCTGTGGGATCCCATGGGGAGGCAGTTAACCTAGACGATCTTTTCAGATGTATGTGTGATAAATGTCAGTGTCAAAACTGTGACTTCCAAGAAGTCAAAAATGCCACAAAGGCAAACAGATGAGTGGGAGGTGGAAAGGCTGTGAACCACATATGTGAGAGTCATTTGTCCAAGGTGAGCAGATTAAATCTCATCCAAAGGATAAACATCCACCACACACAGTGTAGCTATGCAGATTTCACCACTGCCTGCTTCAGTCTGTTGATCTGCAGCAATGACACCAAATTACCTGCTAATGGAGATATAGGTAGACTTGCCAGTGGCCGGAGTCCAAACCCTCTTGAGAACACCAAGTGCAATAATCTCAGCTATAACTGGGCTGAAGAAGGTACAGAGCTTCAGTGCTCTCCTTGATTGATTATAATTTAGATAATTATATGTTATATTTTAGAACCTTTAATCAATAAGTACAGATACTCTGCTTTGCAGAGTAGGGTTTGTTGGGAAATTTAACCTTTACAGTGCTGGGGCTACTGGAAGTTGAAGTGAGCTGTGATTTAGTGAAGAGAGTAGGCTGGGCCCAAAGTACACAGGAAAAGTTTCATTTTCCCTGGCAGCTGAAGCGTCACTGCCCTAACAGAAATTACCTGACAAGTTAGGATATGGAGGTTTGACTGACATTAGAAGGTCTGTAGGGAAAACTAAAAATTACTTGAAGTCAGAATCTTTTATTTAAGAAAAATAATGAGATTTATACAGATTAAATTAATTTAGATGTGAGACCACATTTTACAGAAGTGTGAATCGTGTGAGGTCACAACTGGAGCTTTTTCAGGCAGAAACACCATGTAATTATTAAAAAAATATTAATCTATTTGCCCCTCAATACCTCTACTTCCCCTGATCAGAGGTAGTTAGAATACTTCATGGGCACGTATGTATTTTATAGGCAACTTTATTTAGTTTCTTTAATCCAAATCTTGGACCTGCTAATTCTAGTGTGCCTAGTGTAATTCTAGCTGGTGGGGTTTTAGTTGGGATTTGTTTTTCTTTTAAATAATATAATCCAGAGGTCAAAAAGTCAGTGGTAGTGGGTTTGCTTGTGGCAAGCAAAGGAAGTGTTAATGTAAAAAAAACCCCTCAGATTAGACTATAGGGTAAATCTAAATGAAAAAGACAGTCAGTGTAAAAAATGACAACACATCACTGTGAAAGATGAGAATCAATGCAGCTCCTTTACATGACAGATTTTCTATTCAGACTAAATATATTCTGTCTTGAGCATATTGTGTATTGCCCTGACATCATTTTGCCTTTATTCACATACTGTGGTAATGCTATCTACAGCATATAGACTCCCATTGACAGCATTTTGCCTTTCCTCAAATCATAACATTGTCTACACAGACATCCACTGACATTGTTTTGCCTATATTTTCCACTATAGACTCACAGTGACATTGTCTGGCATTTCATTATGTTACATCTCAGCAGGATTCAGGAGGGTTTTACACCAATTATTAAAAGTTGTAGTCAGGCTCCAGAGGGCTCTAATAACGCGAGTTGGCTTCCGCATCTCGGAGAAGGATCACGGAAAGGTGCTTTTCCAGGTATTTATAGGTTTCTTGATATTGGGTCAGAAAGGAAATAGGTCTCAGATGAGGAAGTGGAGCTCCTCATCCTCTGGATGAAGAGTGTGGCCTCAGCAGCTGCCAGACTGCTCTGCTGTGTATTGCTTCAGGTAATTCCTCCACTGCCTGAATGTCTGAAATACAGGTGCTGGCCAGGGCATCTGCTGTAGCACTGCTCTCATGTCCCTGGATAGGGAACAGGAAATTAGTGGTCAAATGAGCACAATTTTAGAAAGGGGTCTGCAGGTGGAGAGTCTGAGTGGTTCCTGTGCGCTGCCCTGGGGGAGTCCGGGGGCTGGGGCAGGTGGGTCCCAGCAAGGCTCAGTGCTGCACACACTGGCACACTTCTCTTCTGTGCCTGGCTGGGCAAAAACCAGTGCTGCATGGTGCAGACTGCTTGGATCAATAGTGGCCCCTCTATCCAGGTACACCAATGCTGAATAAATTTCTGCTTTTAAATATATCATTTTCCTGTTACTTGAAAGAAAGTATTTTTTTCTAATTTGGGAGCACTTGAACAGTATAACTAATGTGGCCATCAATGTTTTGCTAGTTTAGATGGAGTTAATGTATGATTGTATGGATTTATAATTGTGCTTTCTCATATTTAATGAATTTCAACTTATGTCCACGCAAATGTATGCAACATAGGCCTGGTTTTACTCTGCAGTAGGTATGAAAACCACTTGCTGTAAAAAAGGGTTTAAGATTAATTTTGCAACATGTTAGCACGTCTGGATATTTCTGACATTACTGGAGTCCCTTGTGATATATTGAGAGCAAATGAAGATTTGGGAAATATGAATTTACTGGATGCAGTGCTGTATTGTCAGCATGCCCCAGTTTTGTTATTTTCTAACACACATGAGGTATTATCATGGTTCAGAGATGTGTGCATCCACGGGCTAAAGAAAAGCTCAAATAATTTTATTTTTAAAAAACTTCTAGGCTTTTATAATGCGTTCACTCTATCTGGTAAACAGAAAGCAGGTGTTACTCCCTTTTTATTTTCTCTAAGCAAGGAAGCCTTTCCGAGGTATAGAAACCATTTATCTGCCTTAGTCAAGATGATTTCCATACCAAGGCCATTGTCCCTGCAGTGAAACTGTGATTACGTGGAGAGTAATTGTGTGTGTGCATATCTGTATACCTTTGCATTGTTTCCAGATAAAATTAATGAAAAAGCCCACAGTGAATACAACAAAATGTGCTTTGCCTGCCTTTAAGAGCAGCATTAGTATGTACTTCATATTTTAATAAATTACTGGGCTGGTAAAAGCTGTACCTGTCCATCGTCTGCTGAGCCAGAGTGTTCTTCATTATGCTGCAGACAGTTTGCTCCCATAAAATGCAACACAGACTGAGGCACTAACATCATCAGTAGCAAAATAAAAACTTGTCATGTACAATACTGACAGCAGAATGGAAATGCTAGGAAAAGACGATTATCTATTGAAATATATATAGTCCAGAGGGCAAATGTTCATTCATTATATTGACAACAAACACGTATCATCTTTTATGGAGGCTGTCTTTCCAGTTCCCTCTGTGTCTTTGGATATCTCAGCTTATGTAGGGGGCATTATTTCTTCTGTGGGCCGAAATCCTGAGCCAGTGTCAAGTGCCATTGCTCTGCAGAGTTTGCAAATGCAGGCATATGACAGTGGGTGCCAACAGTGCCTGGAATTTACCTTGTATGACAGTTTGTTGGTCTAAACTTAAAATTAATTTTTTTTGTTTGTTTCAATGTTTTCTCTTTCCTCTGTGTCCCCCCTCCCCCTTCCCCCCCCCTTAAAATGTGTATTAACATTTAGCTTCTTTTTCTAATGTGGTCTGGAAAGTTTTTATATTAACTTTTTCATACAAAACATGAAGCCCAAATGAAGCAACATGGAGTACTCGCTTTTCTTTATTTTAAATGCAGCCACGTGTGACTGTGGCAAAAAAATTATTAAAACAAAGTGAAACTGTCAGACCTTAAAGTGGGTTTAATTTCTTTATGAGTTTTGTCTATCATTTGATTTGTAATTATTTTATTTCATGCTCTCATCTTATGAGAACTTGTCAAAAAGCTTTTGAAATCCTAATAAGTGGGTTCACAGGGTCTTCTTTGGCCACAGTTTTCCTGACCTTTTCAAAGAAGACAGAAAGCCTTTAAATTAAGCTGATCTGCAGGCAGCTAATTTTTGTAGTGTCAGAAAATCACTGACTTTTGTAGTTTGGGCTATTCTTTCATATATAAACATTTGAAAAATAAAACAGCTTTTAATGCAATCTGTGTTTACTAATACGAGCTAATAAAATCACATAATATTACTTTGTATTGTGCTAATGGGTATTGCATTATGCTACATGAATGCTATATTAATTGATGCTATACATCACCATGGTGCTTGCTGTGCAATCCGGAGGAAGAACAACTCTTGAATTTGCTAATACAGTACTTACCAAAGCTGTAAAAACCTTCAGAGACACAAAAATATGAAAGGCGTATGGAAGAGGTTTATTTGCTTTGCTTGGTATTGCATTGCCTTAATTTGGATTCAGCACACCATGTGACAGAGGTATTTGCTGCCTGTCTGGGAGATCCAAGATACACTTTCCTGTAGCTCCTGGGAGTGAAATATACCCCTCAACTGAGCTGTGTCTGACACAGCAGTAAAAAGATGGCAACAAAGGTGATGTTTGTCCTTTTTAGATATGATAGAATCGTAGAATGGCCTTAGTTGAAAGGGACTTGTTGGGAGTAGGGAGAAAGTGAACACCTATGAAATGCGGAAGGCAGGCGTTGTGGACCAGGGAAACACCGAGACAGCTGAGAAGTCCTTCGCAGAATGGAAGGCACGCACAGTGAAAGGTGCTGGCGAGGAAGAGACATCGACCAAATCGCCTGCTACATGATGGACTGATTTACTGTGTGCTTTAGGTTTGGGAAGAAAACCTAATCTTAGGTTGGACTCCATTTTACTTTACTTATCTTCTTCCCATAAGGACTCGGTGCCTGCCTTGGCAGGTACAGCAACAATTCCTCTATTGGCCAGATACTGTGGTTTGGCGGGCTTCCCCTGCCCTGTTGGCAGGAAAGCCTGGTTGCCACCTCCCAGTTACCACCCCCTTATCCATATTCATTTCCCCTGCCCAATGTTTGTAGGAGGATTTGCATGCTCCTCGTTCCCTCCGCCCAGTTTCCAGAACCTACCCCAACCGACCCTATATAAACCCTGTCCCCCCCGATCACTGCTTTGAACAACACCTCGGTCTCATGTCGCTCTTTTGGGCTCGGGACTCTCAGCAGCGCTGCGCTACCTTCACTCCTGCCTGCATGAGTGTGCTCTGCTGTCTCACACGCCTTGAGACCAGCTGCCACCGGCCACCCTAAGTGGAGACCATCTCCTCGGAGGTTAGTGCAAAAACCCCTGACGCTGGTTCGCTCCCTTCCCTGTTTTCCAAAGCTGCGTCAGGGACTCTTGGAGATCATCCAGTTCCAACTCCTCTACCGTGAACAGGGGCACCTTCCATTACACCACAGGTTGCTCAAAGCCCCATCCAACCTGGCCTTGAACACTCCAGGGATGGGGCATCCACAACTTCTCTGGGGAACCTGTGCCGGTGCCTCACCACCCTCACAGGAAAGAATTTCTTTCTAATATCCAACCTAAACCTGTTCTCTTTCAGTTGGAATCCATTCCCTCTTCACCTGGCACTCAGGTCCTCCTAAATAGTCGCTCTCTGTATTTCTTGCAGGCTCCCTTCAGGTATTGGAAGGCCACAATTAAGTTACCCCAAAACTTTCTCTTCTCCAGGCTGAACAATCCCAACTCTCTCAGTCTTTCCTCCCAGCAGAGGTGTTCCATCCCTCTGATCACCTTGATGGCCCTCTCTGGACTTGCTCCAACAGGTCCATGTCCTTCCTGTGCTGGGGCCCCCAGAACTGGATGCAGCACTGCAGGTGGGGTCTCACCAGCGTAAAGTAAAGGGGTAGAATCCCCCCCCCCCCAATCTGTATACAGATACAAATATATATTATGTGTATAATGTGTATATGGATATACAATATCCTCTATCTATATATCATATATGTGTATACACACGCAAGTATATATAAATATGTATATAAACAATGTATGTCTATGCCCAAGTACACTATGACCACTGAAATGTCCCACAGCTCTTATCTGTCTTGTCCTCAGATTTGGGACAATAACAGAGAGACTCCTTAACATCCAGTAAGAGGACTTCTTCTTCCTGTGATGAAAAGGAGAGTGGGACAACAAGGTTCAATTAAAAAATTTCTCAGCAGATATATCTGTCAAAAAAAATGACTGTAAGCTGCAGCTGCACTCAGGGTGTTTTAGTCAGAAAGAAGCAAACAGAAGAAATAAAGGGCTGGGCCAGGTGTAGAATTATCTCTAATAGTCATTAGCAAAGTCTTCAACTCATCAGGTAAAACTTAAGCACCACAACAATTATCTTTGCATTGAAGCTCAGCCAGGACAGGTTGAACCCAGGGCAAGAAATGAGTTCAAACTAAGCTTAATAGGAAGGGAACATCATCACATTAAAGCCAAATGCTAGAGAAGCAGCAATGGGCCAGAAGGAAAAGGTGAAAGTTGGGTGCCACCACACACTTCTATGCAGAGCAAAGCAGCTCGTGAGGGCCAGAGGTGAACTCAAAAAATGTCAGCTCTACTGGGAATCTAAATTCACCACTGCAAGGATAATTAAAAAGGAAAGAAGGAGCAAGCCCCTTTTGTTTCATCATGTTTCTGAAGTAAAAATTAAAGAGAAAAAAAACCCTAAAACCAGATCCAGCAAAATAATAATAGTTACCTCAGAATAGATCAATATGTCCAACTTAAAGTAACAATGGGAGAGGAAAACGTTTCACATCACAGCCCTGAGTAGTGACCCAGATTTATTTCAAAATGCCTGTTGAATTTTGAGGCTATTTTCTGTATTGTGGATTTTTAAGAAGCAAGAGTTAAGTAGGCTTTTCTGAAATTCAGGGTGAGTCTCATTTAAATGCACACTTCTGCTGAACAGGGTTTGAGAGCTCCTGAAAACCTATAGTGGCAATGATGTAACCTGACCTATTACCTTAACAATTTTACGTGCCCCACTGTGCAATTCATGTGTGGAATCACTGGCAACAATTACAGGAGCATCGGGTGAGATAGAAAATGAGGCAATGTGACAGCTAAATGGTAGTTTTGTTTGTTTATTCTCTTGAAGAGCCCCTATTTAAAAACCAGGCTTTACAGTTCCTTTCTGCATAGAGCAGTTGTCACACTCAGCATCCACTTGGATCCGTGCTTTGACCTGGATCCTTAGCTGTGTAGTGGCTGCCTGACAGGTTTGACTTATTTCAGACCTTAAAACAAGCCCTGGTTTTATCCTGTTGTTCTAATAGTAATACTTTGCTGTAATGACATCGGTGTAGTTCATAGATAGTCTTACTGGGTGCCTTCCCACTGAAGGTTTAATTTTGCATCTGGAACACAAAATTACCAACATATGGGTGCACAGCTCATTTATTAACTTATCAACTGCCTAGTATTCTATTATTGTATCTAAATATTTCGAGAGAAGAAATAGCCCAAAATTATGCCACCTTTTATACCTTCTATATATTGCTTTTGTGAGTATTTAACCAACGCTTCTTTTTTTTTTTCTTTTTTTTTTCAGTTCACAGGCAAACTCCACTTGTTTTATATTCCTCTTTCTAATGTCCCAGAACGTCACTGTGCTTGAAAGATGTACAAGGGTCTTAACTCCAGACGTTTGCAGAAGGCAATGCTAGATGGAACAGGAAAAACATGTATTTGTTGAGTTTCCTGGATGGACGAATGAGTCCAGTATTTATGGGAGATGTCAGGCTTACTGTTCTCATATCAGCAAGATATCTGCACAGGCACATTAATTTTAGCTGGTCTGTGTGGTGTCAGGCTTACCACACCACATGGTAGCTGCACTTAGTCTGTTACTGCTCAGCAGTGCCCAGTTTGCTGGAGAGGTGCAGCAGGGTGGCTTCACAAAACTGGAACCTCAGAACAGTCAGCAGTGCAGTGAGAACAACCGTTCTGGCCAAGCTGATGAACACCCATATGAAACCCTCTAATTTTAACATCACAAATAGTCAAAGAGAAAAACACGGTGATCGGGAAGCCCATCTGTGTGATAGCTCTGAAATGTACGGCACAGTCCTTTCACAAATTAAAAACCATATTTTGGGGTATCAAAACATTTCAAGTACCTTGAATAATTCCAAATTCCTACACCCTAGAATACAATTATCAGAGAGCTAATACATCTAAATATATCTAAATATCTCCAAATATTCACTATTATTTTTAAATTATTCTGTTACTCCTCCCTTTTTGGCAAGCGCTCTGTAGTGCAGTATTAGCAGATAAGGATTTGGCATCTCCTGAGATAAAACAGAGACCTTTTCTAATTCTGTTCAGCTCTATATTATACGATGAAGAGTAAATTAATTTTGCAGCTCTAGATCAGAGATCAGATGAGCGGCAGTAAGACAATCGGAGAATCTTTAGATCAATGAATTCTTTTTCTTTAAATATGCACTCTGTGAAAAATACAAATGCTGCCTTATGAGCAGTGATTCATACTTATCCGGGTGTCCTTATCTGCATCAGAAAATATGGCTGTCCTTCAAACCCTCATCACCTAGGGAAGGGATGAGGTAGCCCAGGGGCAAGTACTCTGATTATTTGCATTAAACAACAGGATGGAGCTTCAACTTCTCCAGGTACATCAGTGTGGATCATCCAATTTTGTTTCTGTAGTGTGAATGTGTGTGTGTTCAAGCTGGACATTTTAAATATCCTCAGCATTAGTAATATTCTTTCTTGCTTAGATAGGAAACAAAACTGTCCTTTACATTTACAGATCTCAGGGTTTTCTTCTCGGCTCATATCAGAAAGCAAGAAAAAAAGAATTGCAGCCAGTACCTGAATAAATACCATTAAGAAAATTTGGCAAATGATATCTGATTATAAGCAGAGGGATTTACACTGCAGCTGCCGGGCACATGCAGCTTCCATGAGCATGGGTGAGAAGTGCTTGCACAGAGCCATCGAAGTGCTGTGTGCTGAGCCACCACTCTCCAGTACTGGTAGTCCTTCCAGACTGCTAACACAAACGTTTATCCCGCCAAAAGATACATTTTCTTTAACTCTCTCAATCATAAGTTCAAGACACATATTGCTCAATCTCACTTTCAGAAAATATTAATTCTGAAGTGGTTTGGTTTGGTTATTGGGGATTTTTTGTTTGTTTGTTTGTTTTTTAGGGAAAAAGAAAAAAGGAACAGGAGACAATTTTTTTTGGCTGTGGACCAATGAGAGCAAGTGAGCTAAATTAATTTGAGAAACAAATTGTGTTAAGGAGTGGGGGGGAGCCGATAGATAAGCAGTCATGGGAAATCTATCTAGAGGGAGGACAAACGAGCACAACTTGACTTTCATGTAACCCTTAATCTATTTATAGGAGAAAGAATCGGGAAATGAAGTACCTCTCAACAGCAGTTTAAGTCAACAACTAAAATTAATTGCCTTCACTTTCAAACTACAGTACTTGTGCAGGCTGCACATGAACAGCCAATTTCACACTCCCAGACTCTGGCAAAACGTTGACAAAACAGCCTCCTCTTGGAAACAGAGAAAAAGTCAGCCCTGAGTTTCCTAGCTTAATAAACCTCCTGTTTGTCAAAGGGTGCAGAAAGGGATCTTGTGCTGCAAAGGCAGGAGACCATCATTAAGAACTCTCCAGTTTTGTCTCTGCAGCCCAAGGAGGTTAGTGTAAATATATGCTCCTATCAGTTTGACTAGAAGGTTGTAGTGGCTTGTATGCCAGTACAACACTGCACACCTTACATCTGAGAAGCCTGGCAATGCTGATGGAGAGGATGAGCATTTAACTTGGACTCTCCCCACTGTGAAAACACAGGAGTCCCAGCCATGAGGGGCTGATTGTCACCTTCTAGCCCTCAGCACAACCAATGCAGCCCAGCACCAGGCTGTGGGGCAAAGCGCAGGCTCACATAAATAGTCTGGGAACTTGAATCAACCAGTTGGTTCCACTGCCTTCAGTGGACTTGATTTACTAAAGCCAGATTTGCACTGCACAGCCTTCAGTATTATTATTTTGTTTAACTTCTATTTTGGACTAAAGGTTGAGACAGCCATTAACTTTTTGGATTCTTTTCCCGTTGCAGAGCTTGATGGCATACCCTCTCCCTGAATGCTCTGCTGTAGATATCTGTTATTCACCATGATTCCAGTGTTTTAGATAACAAACAGAGGAGGTGAAAGCAGCAGACAGGACCCTTGGTGGTGCCACTTACCTGCTGCCTAACCTTGGCCAGTGCACTTAAAGCCCTGTGCTTCGTTTACCACACACGAAGACTGAGGCTTGGTCATGTCAGCACTGCTCTTGAGCCCAATTTTTACACCGCATGTGTTTATTTCTGCAGGCTAAGGAAACACAAGCTGGGCAAAAAATAAGATCATTTTCATTTAGCTGTTAAATGAGGTCTATTGGATGCACCCTCAATCTGCAATGGGAAGAAAAATCTTATCTGTCAGCCTAAGCCTACCTCAGAACTACTAAGTAACTCTTAAAATAAATTATAGTAAACATGGGGTATGTATATGCTTGTTTGTGTGCCGTGTTTATGAGAAGTTTTGAATTCTATCCCATTGTTTGTAAATATTCTATATAACTCATCTGTTTTTATGTATTAATTTGTATGTGTTCATTTATTTTTGGTAACAACCTGTTTTATGGAAATATTTTAATAAAAATCTGTGAACATGAGGAAAAGTAGAGCACAATACAGATGCACAAACACTCGCTGCATGACTCTGAGGAAAAAAAAGTGTACATGGAATTCACACATCATCTGAATAGAGAAACGTATAAAACAGAAATGCAGAGTGAACCGAGTGTATAAATAAAGGCTAAACAGGACCATCATCAGTCCTGCTTTCCTGCAATCCAATCTATCCATCATACCATAGGAAGGAAGGGTGGGGAGCCAGCAGCATAGGTGCGTTTGATGCTCCAGGGCAAATGCCTGAGGGATGCAGGCAGGACTGAAAGTGCTGGATCTGGCCCAGTGCCCAGGGGTTTTTGGAGAGCAGCACTGGGCAGAGGGAAGCTCCCCCAGGAGCCCTGGCAGGCAGGAGCAGAGGTGACACCCTGGCAGTGCTCTAGCCCGAGGCGACAGCCTTGCCACTGCGCCGGTGCCGCTCCAGCGTGCCTGGATTTATCAGTTTGGCTGGGTTTAATACGGCTGTCACAATATTTCCAGACTCACTGGGCGTCATGTGTCTTTATTAAAGTTTGCTGAGCATTTTGAGATCCTTTGACGAACTGTGCTAAATGCCAGGTGTTATTTTCACTTTTCCCCAGTCTTAGTTAATACAGTTGTCTGCTGTTTTGCTGATTGCTACAGTTACTGCAGATATAAAGACGTGCTAAGTAATAACACTATCAATCAACCGATGCATGGAAAAGCTCAAGGGGTGCTTCACAAGTACCAAAGACTGTTTTCCTGTTGCAGTGGCTTTACCTGAAGAATGGGGAGAGTGAGCAGGTAGGAGCTGGCTTCCCATAGAGCTGCAGGCAAGCAGTGTGCAGAGTGTACATGTGCATGGCCAGCCACGTAAAGGCTTTATCCCTCCATGCCGTGTCCTGCCCTCGGCCTTGGACCTCAGGTTTGCATCAAGTCAGCTCCAGCCTAGGCATTCAGTGGCACTCATGCCTCCTTTCTGTCTCTTCCTGTCCCTCACGCTCCTGTGGGAACCCTATATAGATCTTGGAAAGTCTTGAAAGACAAGGGAGGGCCATCTGACCCAAAAGTAGCATCTACCCTTTTTTTTTTTGTTGTTGTTGTTAAGCAGCACGATGTGGAAATCCAGTATTTCCTCGAATGAAGGAAGTCCTGTTGCCAAACTGCAAAGCTGGGTGTGATTTTTGAAGCGCTGACTCCTGCGGTTTCGACATCTCCCTTTCCCGGCTCCAGCGTGACAGAGGAGGCTCCACCTGGAGCTGAAACGATTACGGGGGGACATGAATGACCTTCAAAGTTTATAGTAAAGAGTGTTTTGGAACACAATGGCAAATTTTGTAATGAAATGCCAGAGCTGTTTACACTTCAGAGAAAATTTTGGACCAAGTTCCACATCCTAGGTTAATAATAATGTTTCGGGTGCAGGAGTCATGGAACAAGTAAAAAGTTGGCTCAGAAATTAATGATGAAGAATGGGAAAACAAAGAAAATAAGTGATATGAGATGATTTATAGCAGGAGGGACTGTAAACTAGACAAACTATTGCATGAAGATACAGAAGATTGCAGTCACATCAAGACTAATAGATAAATACAAGTCCTTCAGCATGCTTCTTTGACGTTAGCCTGTGTGTGCCATGAAACATAGGGGGGATAAAAAAAAGAAGTAATGCAGTGAAAACTATGGCTTTGGTCAGTATAACAATATATCTGTTAAAAAAAATAGAAATTTATTTGAACATTTGCCCAGAACTTAGAATGAACCCATCTGCAACATTTATGAGCTTCATGCAGTTAGGTAATATTTTTGTTTGGTTTTTCAATTCCTGGGTGATAACAGAGGTGATAAATGAAGTGGTCTACATCACTTGTGAAGAGAGTTGCTCTGGCTGCTGGCATTAAATGGAGCAGAGATGGAAAAGGAGGGATTGCCCAGTTGCGGCATCAGGGCTCAAGCGATGCTGGGTCACATCCTTTTTGTCCAGATGGCCCATGATACCAGGTAAGCTGAGTGATTTTGACTCAGCTGAAATCACCAGCTGTGGGCACCTACACACTTCTCTACATTTGGCCATTGGTGTCCGTCTCATTACATTTCAGGTCCCCTTGGAAAGCTGAGTTAAAACTCTGTTCTGTGCTGAGGTAACACACTACCAGCAAACATGAAAGACTTTAGGAGAGAAGTGGGATCTGCCCACAGCCTCATGTGTGAGTACCTTATGGATTGGTTTCTAATGGGTGCAAATTTTCCCCTGCAGAGAGCTCTACAGCTTTCAGTAGAAACCTCTGTGTGCTGGCTGCTAATGCAAGGTCCCAGGCTGGATCGGGAAACAGGATGTGCTTACAGGGCACAGAAGAGGGATCCTCCTATTCAACTCTCCTGGTTCAGTAACATGAACTCTGCTCTTTTTAGAAATCCTTAGTAAAAATAGTAAGCTACAGCTTGGAGGAGATGATCATCAATAACCTGGGAGTTGTGAATAATTACTTTAAAATATGTTAGCATTAAAAGGTAGGGAAGGCACGTGGTTGAAAACAGAGACTTTCATTTGAAAATTAACTAAAACACTGAGAATTTGGGGAAAAAAATGTAACAGAGAATTTAAAAGACTTTGTTTGCCATCACATGGTAAACGTTTCTTGCCTATGTCGTCCTAGGTTTGCTATGTATTTTTATTCATGAGTTTCAATCTCTGCAGGCCAAGACATATGTTCTGTGGTAGTAGCTCTCTCTATGTAAGTAGACTGGTACTTTCCATGTGGTACTGTAGACTTGGACAACATCAGTCATGAAGGCATGAAATAGTTAAAGGAATAAAAGTAAACTACCCTTTCCTCCATGATGCTCAGGCCATCGAGCAGAGCCACTCCTGCTTGTTACTGAATCATGGTAACTTCTGGAGCAACATGATTTTTTAAAAAGCCCCATAAAGACGTTTCTTTTTAATACAGAAATAATCTTTCAGAAGATATCTGTTGGAAGGGCAGAATCTGAGACACAGGGAACTGTATGTTTGAAATCTAAATTTTTTTCTTCTTCTTTTCCCCTGCCCCCATAAGAATGCCTTACAACACACAGTTACCTTTCAGCCAGCTCTCACTCGGGAAACAAAATAATGCGGCCTGCAGCATGTATCACTTACAGCAGGGTTAATCAGGAGTTACTCCACTGGCACTCGTACTTACATTGGTGTAAATCCCATGTAAGTGATTTCAGAGTAACAAAGAATGTGACAACAGCTGCTTTCAACCAGTTACTACTGGTGGCCCCTACCACATGGGTTTTCAGGAATCAAAGCCCAGTGTGTTTGAACCCATGTTGACTCAGACAGTAAAATAAAGCAGCCTTTCTAGTCTGTTTCTCAGCATGATAATGCTACCATAGTATTACTCTAAGGTCTTCTGAGTAGCTGCATTTAATAATGCTTTACAGTAAGGTTCCATTTATAAACACTTCATTATTAATAAAGCATGGCAATTTGTAGCATGCATAAAAATTATTTATATTCATGTGCTAACCAAGCCCATAGATTTAATAATATTGACGTCTTATAACACGCGTTGTAACAGCTTGTCACAGCATCATCTGTTAAGCATTTCTTACTAATGCATTTCATACCATGCCTTAGAATAATTTGTTAAAGGATGCAGCTGCATCTATTAAGCCCTTCATAAATATGAATAGCACATTTTCTAAAATGGCACCATATATTAAATTATTACTGGATATTTTAACTGGAAACAGAATTTTTCTTTTGCGCTTCCCCTCTTTCCTTATTTCCCTTTTTTCTTTTTCTTTTCTCTCTCTGTCTCCCTGACCACCCCTCTATCCCAGTCTGTCTCTTTTTTAATCCAGCTAAAGCCCGGTTTTATTTCATGTGGGGCGGGGAGCTGTTTCAGTTCAATAGGGTTTCCTGGTCTGATGTACCATTTAATTTAGGCACCTTGGTTTGAAACCAGCCTGGGGGCAAGTTCAAAAGCCAGTGAGGTCCAAGGAGGTACTGTATCTCATTGGGAGCAATGAGAGTGCCAGCTGTGAATGGAGGAGATGAACAATCTTGAATTTCTGTCATGTGTGGACCCATGGGCTGCTCCTGAGTGAGGATGCAAACAAGCACTATTGGTATCAGTGGTTCTTCTTTGATTCTCAGTCACCACCAGTGTTTAGCCACAGAATAATTTCTTTTCATGCAGAAAATAAGAATGGAATTACAAATTAATATAATAATAAGTCATCTTTTCAGCAAGAATGCAAAAGATTTGGTTGGGAGTCTTCTCTGCAATAGAGGGACTTGTGCCTCCCTGGGGTGCAAGAGGCAGCAAGAGCAAAATGTGGGTGCAGAGCAGGACCTTGTGTGGCTGCTTTAGGTAGGTAGGTTTCTGCAAATACTTGTTTGCCTGCAAAGGTAAGTGGCATTATAAAAGCTGTGAGCAAAGCTTGGGTTTCAAAGCTTCATGTCTGCTGTGAGACCCACACATGTTCCTGGGATCTGCCAGTCATCCTGCTCCTAAGTTTGGCACTGTGGCCCTTCAGTGATTTTATCCTGACCTATCAAAAATTTTTTTTTCCTGATGGCTCTTGAGTAGAAACTTCCACTCAAGTGACAGTTCCTTGCCTCATCTCTGTCTTTGGTTCTTGGCTTTCTCTTCCTCATGAAACACCACTTAATGCTGCTGCACAGCACTGGCCTATATTGCTTTGCACAAGTATGCAAAATGCACAGGTCATGATTTTTGCAGCTGTTCACTTCTGCACTTTATTCCTGTTCAGGTAACACCTCTTTATTTTTTACCCCCTTTCCTTCTTCTGTGATATAATCTAAAACTGCGACACACTGCAATGTTATTAGAGATTAAATTCTTAATTATGAATTTCCTTGCTTTTGTAAGTTTGCCTCAGATCCTTAACATTTTTAATGTCATTTTTATGCGAATTTCCATGCTATTTTAATTCATTAGTCATGGGCTATCATTTTTCGATGTAATTACTGTAATTTCATCAAGTGACATAATTACAGTAAATACTTTGAGTAATTACTATTCATATGGAAAAAGATATCTGGAGGTGTAATAATGTCATATAATAAAATATTTATGATGTGTAAAGACAAATTATGATGACATATTTACATCATGTAATGGCATGACAGCATTCCATATTTACCTTGGGTGAGGATAATGACATAAAAATAAGTTTCGGTGATGTCATCTGTTGGTAACTATTCCAAAGAGTTGTGCAGCATCCAGGTACAGTAAATTGAATAACTCTCCCCTTTTGAAAATAAATAATGTTGCCCCACCCCCAAAAATGACCCACAAGTCCAGTGGGTTGATCTGTTGCCAGCTGAGTGTCAAAAGAAGGATTTATGCTGGCACATTTTGTGATGGCACTGTGCTGGGCTGGGGGATTTTAATGTGGGAGAGCAACTACCTGCCACTTTTAACTCCAGGTCTAAGGGAGATATTTTAAGAGAAAAATAAAAAGAAAAGTAGCATGAAATTCAGTTTAGAAAATCTTCATGAAGCATGAGGAGTGTGTATGGATATGGAACAATATTAAGAAGCGCTCAGAATCTCATAAATCCAAATCTTCTGCCACTGGAAAATACCAGGTTTTATCAATACAGGTTCAACATAACCTGTCATCCTCTATCTTTGTTGGATTTGGGCAGGATGACCTCTCATTTTGCCATAGTAGCCTGTAGCTGCTCCAGCTGAGCTGGAGCCACACAGAAAAGAAGTCGCCTTCCAGGGAGACCTGTCTCCCATATTGCAGAGTGTGGTCACACTGGGGTATGGGACACAAAAACTTAATCATCACTGGATGGAAGAATAAAGAAATAGGTCTCTGAATTCTTTACCTACCTGAACTACTCTTGACAAAAACAGTCAGGATTTGTCACTAGTTGTATAGTCCCCATTTTCTGAAAATCTGCCTGGTGGAAAGGCTTGGTGTTTGGGGTAGCAACTGAAGACCAAAAAAACCAGGCTGTCATTCCTTTTCAGAGCAGAGAAGCAGAGAACCTGGATATTAAGCTCAAAAGGGAAAACAGTCCACTTTTTCAAGAAAAAAAGAAAAAAAAGGCCTGAAGATGTGGTAAACTTTCAGATAGATGCTATCTTTCATTGTCTTTAGCTCAGTAAGTCTCAGTTCCGTCATTAGACACAGAGCAAATACCTAATATCCCCAAAATGTAAGTACATGCATGTCATATATACACACATTATAAATACATGTCATTTCTGTTTGCATACATTAACAAAACCAGACCCTTGTTATTTCTGGAGAATGAACCACTGCTTGATTTACAAACTTGCAGAGGTTTTGAAAGGTGTCAATAAACTTCAGCACACTGTAGACAATGTTCAATTTCTTGCCAAAGCCCGAGGCTAAGTCGGTCTTGAAAAGCTTAAAACAGATCCTTGGAACTTGCAGACAAATCCAAAGACTGAAAAAAAAAAAAAAAAAAAAAAAAAAAAAAAAAAAAAAAAAAAAAAAAAAAAAAAAAAAAAAAAAAAAAAAAAAAAAAAAAAAAAAAAAAAAAAAAAAAAAAAAAAAAAAAAAAAAAAAAAAAAAAAAAAAAAAAAA